>NC_067495.1:135201324-135411255 GCF_947179515.1 Apodemus sylvaticus | reverse complement strand
GACCTTGTTGTTTAACCTAGCCTGGGGGTCAAACAGTCACATTGTGGGGAGGGAGCATTTAGGGAAAGAGTAAGGAAGCCTGAAAACTGGGGTGAAAGCCAAAGTGTTAAGGAAAGCACATTTAGAAAAGAGATAGAAAGGGGCAGTTATACTTTTCTGAATAGGTATGGGCAGATTTAACCCCAACATGATTATGGCTTGTATCCTACTGCCTTTAAGTTGGTTTCATTACCAGAGACATTGACCATAAGATATTATCATGCAGAAGAAATCAGTTTCCAAATGTTAATATGGACTTGGTTGAGGAGTTAGTTCAATGTTAGAGCATATGTTTACCATGCATGAGACATTGGGACACCATGCATGAGACACACACACACACATGCATATGCATACACATGTGCACATATACCTATATATAATATAGATTTAGTAAGTAAGACTTTTGAAGGCTAATATCTCCTTTTCCTCTTGGAATTTGTCTGAGATTCCAATTTTCCATATAAAGGATTTAGATTATCTTCATATTAATAAATTTATTAGAGCTGTAACTAGTGTTAGGGCTAAAACCTGGGTTCAGACTTAACAAGCCAGATTCATCCACTTGCCCTCAGTGTTTGAGCTAAGCAAGCAAGAAATAGTGGACATTATAAAAGGGAGATTTATTCAATGTGTCTATATTGAAAAGAAAAAGATCCAGTGACTACCCCTTCAAGTCCATATTTGGGATTCTGACATGAGACTTAGATTTACATAAAGAAAAATATGCACCATTTAAGTTAAGTAATCCTGGGTAAAATGTGGTGATAAGGATCACTTAGCACCATTTTCTTGTCTCCAATCTCCCATGCAAGGTTAACTACCAAAAACTGTCAGAACTGTATGAACTCTCTAGAAGACAAGGCTCTTCTCTGGCTGCCCCTAGGGTAGAGCATGCCCAGGTCTATCCTCAGGTTGCCAGGATTGTGCATATTTCTTTTTCTTTCTTAGTGAAAAAAGATCTCTTGGTGACTTGCTCCTCTCTTGCTCTTTCTCTGCTTTCCGTTCCCCTCTCTCTCCCCATTCCTTCCCCTCTGCCTGCCCATGTGCTCATGGCCAGCCTCTAATTTTATTTTTATTTATTATTATTATTATTATTATTATTAATAATTCCTCCCCTTCTTCTTCTTCTCCTCCTCTCCCTTCTCTCTCTCTCTCTCTCTCTCTCTCTCTCTCTCTCTCTCTCTCTCTCTCTCTCTCTCCCTCTCTCTGTCACCCTCTTACTTCCCCTCCGCACACTCTTAATAAACTCTATTCTATACTATAAAAAAAAATCTCTTGGTGAAGAAAATAAAGAGAAATTTGTTTTCTAAGTGTGAAAAGTACTATGTTTATAGGTTTGTTTGGGAGTTATTTGTAGGTTTGATGTAGTTTGGATATAGTTGGCCCATAGGAAGTGGAACTATATATAGGGAGAAACCCAAATTTTCAACCCATCAAACCCATGATAATGGACTGAACCTCTGAAAATGTAAGCCAGCTCCAATTAAATATTTTCTTTATAAGAGTTGCCTTGGTCATGATGTCTCTTCAGAGCAACAGAAACCCTAAGATATTTGGGTTTGAAGTATAACACAAAAAGAGTCATTAGTAAAAGTCACCCTGTGTTAGTCTCTTAGACAGTCTGTTTTCAATACCTAAGGACAAACTCCTTTGATGATATTGTCCCTTTTCCCTATTCTATCCTAAATTTTCTCACACTGGACTCTTCCACAAGACTGTGAAATTCTTTTTCTGGTCTCAAGCAGTAAAAACTGCCATTGAATTCATTATGCATCCAAGAATCATCTCAAACTTCTGATTCTGCTGCTTCTATTTCTTAGAGTACTGGGATTACTAGTGTGAGCCACAACACTTGGTTTTATACAGCACTGTGTGTTTAAGTCAGGGCTTCATGCATGGTAGGCAGGTACCCTACCAACTGCCAACATCCTTAACTGACCATGAGTGCCCTGACAGACATCCACATCCTTTTCAGCTTCTGTTCTACGTCTAACCCAATATCAGAGTTCTTTGACTACTCACGAACCTCTCTTTAGTAGATGGATACAGCAAAAGAGCTGAAGTTGGTTAAAATGAAGCTACATAAAAAGCCCCAAAATATTTTGGGTTTCTCCCCCAATCATGTATATGTGTGAAAACACCACACACACACACACACACACACACACACACACACACACACACACATGTTGAAACTTCAAATTCTAATGCAAAGCTCCCACGGCTAGGACTGGCACCACACACAACTTGCTGGATGGAGGTGGTGGAAAGGTAGAAATGTGGGCATGGAGAACTGTCTCAAGATTCATATCCAAGCCAGCCACAGAGAAGAGTTGAAAGACTGGTTTTTCCCTCCAAATTTGAAATGTGAGTTATGCAATTCCCAGAAGAGCAAAATAAAAATCCAACTCTTAAGGGATTTCCATGCTCTGTGTTCATGTATCTATCTTTCTCTCAACACTGACCTTCCTCATAAAAGCATTCTGCAAATCTTTAGTCAGGCTTCCACCCTTCAGCAGTCAGTATGTCCAATGGACAGTTTGGACTGCCCTGGAACAGGGACTCTGCTATAAACAGAGCTCTGCTTGGTTTTTCCCAGTGCATGTTTCTCCACTGTGAATCACACACCTGAAAAGGCCAATTGCTTCTAGCTGAAAGTCTCCTGACCTCAGGCAGTCTGGCTTCCTGATGGCCTTCGCCAAGCATCTGGGTTAATTTGCATCCCTCTACACTTCTCTTCCAAGCCCCTCTGATGACAGCCAAGACCCAAGACAGAATGTTCCTAGTACCACAAGAGTGTAGTTATATCAGTGCCCCACATGACTCACAGGGAACTGGAAACCTCATCAGAGAAGTAGCTTGCAAGATTTCCACCCTCATTTTCAATCATCATTCTCTAGGTTCATAAACACTTCATATACCCATGTGGACAACATTCCAAGAGAAACTGTGGATAAGAATCTGCTAGTGGCAGTATATTTCATCTATGGACATTTTTTGAAAGCTCACCTGTGGAGAACTAAAATATATCTGGGAGACTGGCCAGACATTATATGATATAAACACCCCAAAATCTAAAGAAAGCCTTTTACTATATGATTGGTGTTTCCATTAGGTTAGAATTCAATAGAATGTACTTCAATACAGAACAATCATAAAGGACCAGTAAAACCTGAGAGAGGTTAACAAGACTAGCTCTTGTAACAAATAGATCTTATTTAACATGGCACAACTTCAGAAAACGGCCTAAATTATTTGAACCTCAGTTTTCTAACCTGAAAAATGGGCCTGAAAATAGATTGCTCTCAATAAGGTGATATATAAGGATTAAATGAGGTAAATATAAATAGCACATAACCAGACTAAAACACGTGTTCCAACATGCTCATTGCAAGTGTTCTTATTGCCTGTGAAAAAAGACTCCTCATCAATATCCAGGTATTCTTTCAGCTGGGTACCCAACTAAAGTGCATTTCCCACCTTGTAACTAATAGTGGTCTTGTCTATCAATGAGAGGAGAGGAGAGGCCCTTGGTCCTGTGAAGGCTGGATGCCCAGTGTAGAGGAATTCCAGGACAGGGAAGCAGGAGTGGGTGGGTTAGTGAGCAGGGGGAGGGGGGATGAGATAGGGGGATTTGGGGGTATCCCCCTCCAGGAAAGGGGATAACATTTGAAATGTACATAAAGAAAATATCTAATAAAAAATTAAAAAATCTAAAAAAAAAAATAGTGGTCTTGTCTAAACAATAGTAGTCTTGTTAGTGGAGGTCCTGGTGTCCTTAATTCAGGACATCTAAGCTTGTCTTATTTTCAACATTCAGCAAATGAAAGAGGAAAGAAAACTGACAATTTTGGCTATAAGGGCCAGGGCTAGAAATCATGATTATAACTGGTGTTCAGTCTTCTTTAGACCTAAGGCAAAGAAATATGCACATCTGAAAATGTCTGTAAAGAGCATCGGAGAAGCTCTTGAAGCTTAAGGTTATTATCCAAGGATCTTTCATTTCTAGAATTCCAAGACTAAACCTTGCCATTTTATATGTCATCTAATTAAAGGCTACAGAATTTAAATGTATCTGCTGGGTGTTGGAGAGGGTGTGGAGAAAGAGGAACACTCCTCCACTGCTGGTGGGGTTGCAAATTGGTACAACCACTCTGGAAATCAGTCTGGCGGTTTCTCCGAAAACTGGGCACCTCACTTCCAGAAGATCCTGCTATACCACTCCTGGGCATATACCCAGAGGATTCCCCACCATGTAATAAGGATACATGTTCTACTATGTTCACAGCAGCCCTATTTATAATTGCCAGATGCTGGAAAGAACCCAGGTATCCCTCAACAGAAGAATGGATGCAAAAAGTGTGGTATATCTACACAATGGAGTACTATTCAGCCATTAGAAACAATGAATTCATGAAATTCTTAGGCAAATGGATGGAGCTAGAGAACAACATACTAAGTGAGGTAACCCAGACTCAAAAGATGAATCATGGTATGCACTCACTAATAAGTGGATATTAACCTAGAAACCTGGAATACCCAAAACATAATCCACACATCAAATGAGGTACAAGAAGAAAGGAGGAGTGGCCCCTTGTTCTGGAAAGACTCAGTGAAGCAGTATTTGGCAAAAACAGAATGGGGAAGTGGGAAGGGGTGGGTGGGAGGACAGGGGAAGAGAAAGGGGCTTATGGGACTTTCAGGGAGTGGGGGGCTAGAAAAGGGGGAATCATTTGAAATGTAAATAAAAAATTATATCGAATAAAAAAATGTATCTGCTGGCCTAATCAAAGCCAGGTACACTCTCCAGGATATTTTGGCAGAGTGGTGTAAATACAGAGCAGCACAGCAGAGGTAAACAAAAATGAAGAAAGCATTTTCTTATAGTTCTAAAATTATAGAAAAATAACTAAAGCTTTGTAACTTCTTCCAGGACCCATGAGTCCTAGCACAGTTTGAAGAAGCTTTAAAAACTAGAGATGTCAATATATTACTAAAAATATTTTTGTCTTCTTAGCACATATAAGCTTAGAGCACTTTTAGGTTTATGGAATAATCAAGGGAACCTTACAAAGCTCTCCCATACAATCCTTGTCGATATGAATAGATTTCCCTACTGTCAAACGCACACACCAAAGTATTGTATTTGTTGTAACTCATAAACCTACCATGTTATTGACTCATGAAAACCCGAAGTCCAGTGGAGAGAAGGCACAAAGCTAGAATAGATGTGAACCACAACAATAACACAATTACCTAATAGAGCAATGATAATATGCACACTTTGTCAATAACAATCAGTTCACTAATTGAACATAAGACCCACCTAACAAGAGGGAAATCATAGCTGGTACAGGAAAACTAGGCAACTACTCTGGAAGTCATGGATCTTAGAGGTGAAGCTAAATCAGCATAATCCCTAACTACATTGTAAATATTTATCCTTACACCTAATATACCTATAGATAAAGGTAATTCCCAGCCCTCATCAAGGAGATTTCTATAACAGATGGAGACCATTACAGAAAATCAAAACCAATCAAAATGCAGAGCTGTGGAGCTCCATCCCAACTGATATATCTATAACACAACTCCTGCACCTAAGACTCAGAGACCATTGTAGAACAGGGGGCAGAAGATTGAAAGAGCTAGAGGAACCATGAGTTTGCTGTAATAGCATGGCTCATGGTAATGTCAGAAGCTACACCCATAAAGTCTCACCATCATGGCTGCCTAAACATGAGCTGAATAAAGACAACACCAATAGGCTTCCCAACATGGATAAGCAAGAGCTCACGAGGTTTCAACCCTAGACAAAGTACTATAAGAAGCTGAGAACAGAAGAAACAATCGTCCCTAGGGAAGAGCACACCAATTGGCTATCCACTACCAAATGATCAGCCCAGAAAACACATACATGCAAGTAACATTATATGAGGGTAATGTATTTATATATTTAGGAATATACAAGAAAATGTATAACAACAATTTTAAAAAGAAGCTACAAATATGGAAAAGAGCAAGAGGGAATACAAGGGAAAGTTTACAGGGAGGAAGAGGAAGGGAAGAGGTTGTAAATGATGTAATTAAAAATCTCAAATCCGTTGTTTATTTTAGGATTCACCCTTTGTATCCTACAAATTTGGACTCACAGATAATGGCATGGACCACTGTACTGTCACATAGAATGTTTTTACTATCTGAAAGTCCTCCATGGTGTAACTGGTCAAAGTGTAGAGAATAAGTTTTAATGGCAGGCTCACTCCTAAGTAAAACATCTGTATCATGTTCCCTGGTCCGTAGGCTCAGGGAACATTGCAAAGAGGTGATAGAAAACATGGTAAGAGTCAGAGTCGGGGAAGCCTGCTGCAAAACACTATCTTCTGAATATGATAAGGACATTGCATCCATGAACTCACAGAAATTGTGGTTATGTGCATGAGATCAAGCCAATCAGCACTCCAGCATTAAGATGTAAGGAACTTCACATTTTTTGAGAATAACGTAAGAGTGTTCTCTAGTCCAGTTGCTAAAATTGTTCTCCTATGAAGCATCTTGACCTGAGTCCCCACAGCCCCTATTTGCTCTCAGAATTTCTATCTTCCAAGCTCCTACTATGGAAACCCATTAAGCTCCACTTACATTTTCTGACTGCCTTTTTAGTCTAAAATCCGAATGTCTTCTACGTTCTTCCAGAAAACAGCATGGTCACGTCTGTAACAGCAATAATCCAGTCCCTGGTACCAGTTTCTGCCTTAGTTACTTTTCTACTGGTGTGAAAAGATACCATAACAAAGAAAACTTATAAAAGAGTTTATTGGAGCTCAGATTTCCAGAGGGTTAGAGTCTGTGGTCGTCATGGCCTGGAGTATGGCAGCAAGTAGGCAGGCATGATGCTGGACCAGAAACTGAAAGATTGCCTCATGAGTCATGGGCACAAGGCAGAGAGAAAGCCAACTGGGTCTGAGGACCACTTTTGAAACCTCAAAGTCTACACCCAGTGACGCACCTCCAACAAGTCCACACCTAATAATACTTCCCAAATATTTTTTTTTTGCCATCTAGGTATCAATCATTCAAATATATGAGTCTATTGGGGGCCATTCTCATTCAAACCATCACAGAGAGGTACAAGGGGGGAGTTAGAGAAGATAAGTGAGCAGTCGATAGGATCAACATATGTATATTTAATTCTCAAAAAAAAACTAAACAAAACTATATTTTAACAATTTCCTGCAATCCATCTACCCATCTTTTCACCCCTGTTCAACCTAACTCCTCTCCAATACTGATTCTTTCAAACTCTCCATTGTTGTGCCTTTTCACATAGTTATAACGATACAACAGATTTAAACAGTGACTGATCACAATGAACTAACAAAACCAACTTATAGGAATCCAGAAAGGGAGAGACTGGCAAAGGATTGAGCCAGTGGAGGGAGAAATGAGACGCAGGCTAGGCCACAAAAACTCAAGAGTTGTCTAGACAGAGAAAACACACATGCAGATGTATGTGGATGATTCAGATATAGTGTAATGATGCCTAGGTTGTCAAGGTAGCTGTGGTACTAGTTCTTCTATTCAACTGCTCTTCCCTTCCTACATTCATTTAATGATGATAGCTAAATGATGAAGGGTCACTATGTTTTAAGCCCATATGCATCAGCTAATTCATTTTCCCCATAACCCTATGAGTGATTTAATCATCATCAGAAGAAACAGTCTCTAAGAGGCTTAGGTAATTACTCAGGATTCTATACCTAAGAAGTAATAGAAGCAGAAATCAAGTTTGGTCCTAAGCTAACCTACTTGACCAACTCATTTAGAAAGAGTTATAACATCTCCAATACAGACCAAAAAATCTAGAAATTATGAGATGTAGAAGGTTATCTTATTACTGAAATGTAGCACTTCAATGTATTGAACATTTCTAGAGGAAAGAAATAGATAAATTGCAAGTATAGTATAAAATTTCTCACTTTCTCCTATAGCAACTGATAAGATTTTTTGAAGCAAGTAGACTTCCTACTGCCAAGGACAGCTACATCCACAACTTACAAATGGATACAAGTAGGAAGGAATATGAATAAATCAGCCTGCTAGATTTCTCACAGTTTAGTAGTGACAGTGAAAAGCCAGTTTGTGTTATTACATTTCCCCCTACAACATTTCACTTCTCACAATTTTAACCACTTCTTGGGGTTTTCATCTCCTTACTCACATATGAAACAGAAGACTTAAGTTCAACAATTGTATGTGCTTTTCTCATGTAGGCTCGGTTTTCCAACTGAGAACTTACAGTGGTAAAAAGAAAAGGCTGGTTTTATTTCCTATTACATTTTAGTAATTGGTAGTGATCATGGGGTCCTTAGTATTTGCTCCTTATTTTATCCATAAAACAACACTATGAAATATATTGTAGAATATTTTTTCATGGTTTCCCATTTATTTCAATGGCTCAGCAAATACACACACATATGTACATGTGCACGTGCATCATATATACATTCATAGAGATAAAGACACAAAGAAAACATAGTAAAACATTAAAATTGGGAATCTGGCTAAAGAGTGTGAAAACGTTCCGGGTACCACCTGGTCACTGTTCTGTAGCTTTGGGGTTTTAAAGACAAGGACACATATTTCAATAATTACATGACACTAACTTACACTCTTTACAAGTAAAAACACTGGCAATAAAGTGATAATTCAGGATAATGGCATTCTGGGAAGGATAAGCTTATGAGGGAGAACATCACAGGAGCTTCTGAGACTGCAAGTATCTCTACTCCGGTATGAATGTTAGATTTTCATTTCCAGATAGTAACTATACAGTCTAAACATTTTTCTAAGTATATATTTCCAATCTAGGAAAAGGTTAAAGAAATAGAATGAAGTATATAAAAACATTTTTGAAGGAAAATCATTACACATGATTGCATGCGTGTGTGTGTGTGTGTGTGTGTGTGTGTGTGTGTGTGTGTGTGTAAAAATAAACTGTTTTTCTTTGTATGATGTAAGAAACTTTTGCTAAAGAAGTCGCATTCCTGAGGTCAGGTTATGGAAATGTACTCTTGAGATTCATCTTAGTTTTCCATGAGATACTTCCGATATAATCACCAATTCTAAACACTGAAGAATTTGACATTAGATAATATGATTTTCTAAGCAATTTCTATAGGTTTTATACAACACGCCACGGTGTGCCCACACATATTCTGTATACACAGCTTAAGTATTACTATGAAAACCTTTAAGATCCTGTTACTCAAATGTGATAAATACCAACGTGGCTCAGGAGCCTGTTCTGCCTACTGGGACAGCCTTTTCTGCCTCCCTCTGCAGCTGACTCGGTGCTGTCAGGCCTGAGTGTCCCCATCCTCGCCATCCGAGTCAGAGTCAGCATCTAAGTCCTCGTCACTGTCTTCCTTCCATTTGCAGCTTCTTCTATGGTTAAAACCTTCATTTTCAGTATTTTCTGAAGTTTCTGGTTCTTTATTAAATGGAATAACAATCTCTTCTTTCTTTCCACATTTTGCACAAACTTCAAGTTCACAGGCACATGGTCTACACATTACGTGGTAAGAGGCCTTTACTGTCTTTTGTAAGCATTTATCACATTTCTTAGGCTTTGACTGTGGTTTGTATTTGCTGTATTTCACACCCCATTCAAGAACTTCTTTGCAGAGTTGGCATACTCCATCATGAAGTTTTGCATTACTTTTCTTGGGCTGAACACTCTTATCAAACTTGTCATTTTTGAAGGTGAATGTATTCTGGTGCTTCTGAGGTCAGGACGGAGTCATGTTGCCTTTCTAGGAACTCATCACCAAATCTCAGGCACCCTAAGTCGGTGCAGCCTTTAAGTTACAGGAAAGGGTCTAGAATATTTTTAATCTAGTTCTGTTTGTTACATTTATTTTAACTGTTTTGTGACTGGCCAGTATCCTATCTGGGAAATTCTGTCATATCATACATCAAATGGAGGACAAAGTCCTACCTCCCACTAAAGTTAAATTATCTCTACCCTGAATAAATTTCTTCAACTTTACTAAATGGATGGTGTTATAAAGGACAAAGCTTCTGAAATGTGCACTGCCTTTAGGCAGTAAGAACATCAAATTCCCAGTAGTGGTGGTTGTTGGTATTCTGTCTAAGCTCCACCCCACACCTACCTGGCAATAGCCAGGTATGTCCTGCCTCATAGATCTGGCCCACTATAAGAGGGACTACTTGCCCCTCCTCTCTCTCTCTCTCTTTGCTCTCCGCTCTCCCACATACTCTCACCTCTCTGCCCCTTGGGCTCTCCTCCTCCCCTCCACGTGGTCATGGCCAGCCTCCACTTCTTTACTCTCTCTCTCTCTCTCTCTCTCTCTCTCTCTCTCTCTCTCTGCCTTTCTCTACCACTAACTCCCATCCCCTACTCTGAATAAAATCTATTCTATACCATGCCTGTGTGTGGTCCCTTGGGGGGAAAAAGTGCCTGGACAGGGGCCTGCCTGGGCACCCCCTTCCCCCACACCGCCATGCCACACTCCCTTGACCCCCCCATTCTCTCCTTTTAAGCCCCTTCAGTGGTAACAAAAGTGACTTCTAGATGCAAGCCCTTAACCTAGCCCTGCAAGTTTTCTTTGTTTCTCTTGATCTCTGAAATTGTTTTGCCTATTTTCCTAGCATGCACTCAGGAAATCTGTCTTGATTGTGCTAAGTGCAATCAGTTGCTTTTTGTTTAAAACTCAGAAACCTGGCTTTTCAGAATGAGTATTATTATTGGTGATCTAAATGAGAAAACTGGGAAATAGGTAAGTGATCATAATGCTGGAGTTTGACCTCCAATCATATGAAATTAGATATTATGAAAGGAGAAAGGAAGTCATAAAGATCTTGTTTTTCTTTCATTATAATTTTTTTCTTTTTTTTCTTTTCTTTTATTTTATTCGATATATTTTTATTTACTATTCAAATGGTTTCCCCTTTTCTAGCCCCCCACTCCACGAAAGTCCCATAAGCCCCCTTCTCTCCCCCTGTCCTCCCACCCACCCCTTCCCACTTCCCCGTTCTGGTTTTGCCTTATACTGCTTCACTGAGTCTTTCCAGAACCAGGGGCCACTCCTCCGTTCTTCTTGTACCTCATTTGATGTGTGGATTATGTTTTGGGTATTCCAGTTTTCTAGGTTAATATCCACTTATTAGTTAGTGCATACCATGATTGATCTTTTGAGACTGGATTACCTCACTTAGTATGATGTTCTCCAGCTCCATCCATTTGTCTAAGAATTTCATGAATTCATTGTTTCTAATGGCTGAATAGTACTCCATTGTGTATATATACCACATTTTTTGCATCCACTCTTCTGTTGAGGGATACCTGGGTTCTTTCCAGCTTCTGGCAATTATAAATAGGGCTGCTATAAACATAGTGGAGCATGTATCCTTATTACATGCTGGGGAATCTTTTGGGTATATGCCCAGGAGTGGTATAGCAGGATCTTCTGGAAATGAGGTGCCCAGTTTTCTGAGGAACCGCCAGACTGATTTCCAGAGTGGTTGTACCAATTTGCAACCCCACCAGCAGTGGAGGAGTGTTCCTCTTTCTCCACATCCTCGCCAACACCTGCTGTCTCCTGAATTTTTAATCTTAGCCATTCTGACTGGTGTAAGGTGAAATCTCAGGGTTGTTTTGATTTGCATTTCCCTAATGACTAATGAAGTTGAGCATTTTTTAAGATGTTTCTCCGCTATCCGAAGTTCTTCAGGTGAGACTTCTTTGTTTAACTCTGTACCCCATTTTTTAATAGGGTTGTTTGGTTTTCTGGAGTCTAACTTCTTGAGTTCTTTATATATATTGGATATTAGCGCTCTATCTGATGTAGGGTTGGTGAAGATCTTTTCCCAATTTGTTGGTTGCTGATTTGTCCTTTTGATGGTGTCCTTTGCCTTACAGAAACTTTGTAATTTTATGAGGTCCCATTTGTCAATTCTTGATCTTAGAGCATACACTATTGGTGTTCTGTTCAGAAACTTTCTCCTTGTACCGATGTCCTCAAGGGTCTTCCCCAGTTTCTTTTCTATTAGCTTCAGAGTGTCTGGCATAAAGATCTTTTTTTACATTATAATTCGCCCATCTTTATTTTTATTCCTCAGTTGAGAATTCTTTGTTTAGCTCCCTGACCCATTTTTAATAGGGTTATTGGGTTCTCTGGAGTCTAACTTCTTGAGTTCTATGTATATATTGGATATTAGCCCTCTATTAGATGTAGGATTGATAAGAGATCTTTCCACAATTTGGTGGTTGCCGTTTTGTCCAATTCATGGTGTCGTTTATCTGACAGACGCTTTGCAGTTCTATGAGGTCCCATTTGTCAATTCTCAATCTTAGAGCATAAGCTATTGGTGTTCTACTTAGGAAATTTTCCCCTGTGCCCATGTGCTCCAGGTACTTTCCCACTTTCTATTCTATTATATTCAGTGTATCTGTTTTTTTGTGGGGGTCCTTGATCCACTTGGAATTGAGCTTTGTACAGGGAGATAGAAATGGATCAATTTGCATCCTTCTACATGTTGACTGCCAGTTGACCCAGCACCACCTGTTGAAAATGCTGTCTTTTTCCACTGGATGGTTTTAGCTCCTTTGTCAAAGATCAAGTGACCATGGGTGTGTGGGTTCATTCCTGGGTCTTCATTTCTATTCCATTGATCTTCCTGCTGTTGCTGTGCCAGTACCATGCAGTTGTTATCAGTGTTGCTCTGTAGTAGAGCTTGAAGTCAGGAAAGGTGAGTCCCCCAGAAGTTCTTTTATTGTTGAGAATAGTTTTTGCTATCCTGGGTTTTTTGTTATTACAGAAAAATTTGGAAATTGCTCTTTCTAACTCTATGAAGAATTGAGTTGGAATTTGGGTGGGGATTGCATTGAATCTGTAAATTGCTTTAGGCAAGATAGCAATTTTTACTATATTAACCATGCCAATTCAAGAGCATGGGAGATCTTTCCATCTTCTGAGATCTTTTTAGATTTCTTTCTTCAGAGACTTGAAGTTTTTTGCCATACAGATCTTTCACTTGTTTGGTTAGAGTCACACCAAGGTATTTTATATTATTTGTGACTATTGTGAAGGGTATCATTTCCCTAATTCCTTTCTCAGTCTGTTTATCCTCTGAGTATAGGAAGACTACTGATTTGTTTGAGTTTATTTTATACCCAGCCACTTTGCTGAAGTTGTTCACAGGCACAACTTTAGGAGTTCTCTGGTGGAATTTTTGGGGTCACTTAAGTATACTATCATATCATCTGCAAATAGTGATACTTTGACTTCTTCCTTTTCAATTTATATATCTTTGACCTCCTTTTGTTGTCTAATGGCCTTTGCTAGGACTTTGAGTACTATATTGAACAGGTGAGGAGACAGTGGGCAGCCTTGGCTAGTCTAGTCACTGATTTCAGTGGTACTTCAAGTTTCCATTTAGTTTTATGTTGGCTACTGGTTTTCCTTTTATGAGTATGGAGTGTCCTTCCTTATCTTTTTTGATTACTTTAGGTTGCAAGTATATTTTATTTAATATTCGAATAGCTACACCAGCTTCTTTCTTGGGACCATATGCTTGGAAAATTGTTTTCTAGCCTTTTTCTCTGAGATAGTGTCTGTCTTTGTTCCTGAGATGAGTTTCCTGTTTGCAGCAAATGTTCAGTCCTGCTTATATATCCAGTCTGTTAGTCTATGTCTTTTTATTGGAGAATTGAGTCCATTGGTATTAAGAGATATTAAGGAGAAGTGATTGTTGCTTCCTGTTATTTTTGCTATTAGAGGTGTAGTTATATTGTGTGGCTCTCTTCTTTTTGGTTTGTTAAAAAGGATTAATTTTTTGCTTTTTCTAGTGTGTAGTTTCCCTCCTTTTGTTGGTGTTTTCCATTCATTATCCTTTGAAGGGCTGGATTTGTGGAAAGATATTGTATAAATTTGGTTTTATCATGGAATATCTTGTTTTCTCCTTCTATGGTAATTGAGACTTTTGCTGGGTATAGTAGCCTGGGCTGACATTTATGTTCTCTTAGGGTCTGTATGAGATCTGCCCAGAATCTTCTAGTTTTCATAGTCTCTGAAGCGAAGTCTGGTGTAATTCTGGTAAGTCTGCCTTTATATGTTACTTGCCTTTTTTCCCTTATCGCTTTTAATATTCTTTCTTTGTTTAGTGCATTTGGTGTTTTGGTTTTTATATGATGGGAGGAATTTCTGTTCTGGTCCAGTCTGTTTGGAGTTCTGTAGGCTTCTTGTATGTTCATGGGCATCTCTTTCTCTAGGTTAGGGAAGTTTTCTTCTATAATTTTGTTGAAGATATTTACTGGTCCTTTAAGTTGGGAATCTTCACTCTCTTCTATACCTATAATCCTTAGGTATGGTGTTTTCATTTTGTCCTGGATTTCCTGGATGCTTTGGGTTAGGAGCTTTTTGCATTTTCTTTGACTGTTGTGTCAATGCTTTCTATGGTATCTTCTGTATCTGAGATTCTCTCTTCTATCTCTTGTATTCTGTTGTTGATACTTGTTTCCATGACTCCTTTCCTAGGTTTTCTATATCCAGAGTTGTTTCCCTTTGTGATTTCTTCATTTTTTCTACCTCCAATTTTAGATCCTTAATGGTTTTGATCAATCCCTTCACCTGTTTGGTTCTGCTTTCCTGTATTTCTTTAAGGGCTTCTACCTCTTTACCTGTGGTCTCCTGCATTTCTTTAAGGGAGTTATTTATGTCCTTTTTTGAAGCCCTCTATCAGCATCATGAGCTGTGATTTTAAATCCAAATCTTGCTTTTCTGCTGTGTTTGGGTATCCAGGACTTGCTGTTTGAGGAGAATTGGGTTCAGATGGTGCCATGTTGCCTTGATTTCTGTTGGTAACATTCCTACATTTGCCTTTTGCCATCTGGTTATCTCTGGTGTTAGTTGGTCCTGCTGTCTCTGGCTGGCACTTGTCCCTCCTGTGGGCCTGCAAGTCTGTCTCAGCACTCCTGGGTGACTGGCTCTCCCCTGGCACAGAGTGCTGTGGTGCTGCCTAGTTTCTGGGTGCAGGTGGAACCCAAATGGACCCTGTCTCAGCTGCTCTGCCACTCCTGTGTTCCCTGTGCTCCTGGCTGTAACTGCATGCACAGTCACCAGAGAAAAGATGGAGGCCTTACCTCCAAAGCCAGGAGTCAAATCACTCCCTACAGACCAGTTCTCCCTTGGCAGAATCAGTGCACAGAAGGCTGTGGTGCTGCCCAGTTCCTGGGTGCAGGTGGAGCCTCTCTTGTGTTCCCTGCACTCCTGGCTGTACCAGACTGCTCAGTTGCTGGAGATAAAATGGTGGCCTCACCTCCAAACCACAGAGTCAAATCACTCCTTGCAGAGTGATTCTTCCCTGGCAGAATCGGTGCACAGACAGCTGTGGAGCAGCCCAGCTCCTGGGTGCAGGTGGAGCCAGGAAGGACCCTATCCCAGCTGCTCTGTCACCCTGTGTTCCCTGCTCTCCTGGCTGTACCTGCCTGCTCAGTCGTGGGGAGCCATAGAGATCTTTAACCTGGGACAGTACTGCAACCAGAAAGTATAAATCCATGAAGACCAAGCTCTATATAGAGGATTAATCAGATAACATTTGTGAGATATTTAGAACAATGTCTAAGACAATGTCAGTGTTTATTATCTACATATAGTTCAAATGTTTCAGATTATAAATCAAACTTTTAAATCCCTAGCCAATAAATATGATCTATATTTAAATATAAATATTTCTAAAGGAATTATCAGAATTCATTCAAATAAGGAGCATTTGTTATTTCAGTATGAAAATCAAAGAAAAGCTTTGAATCCTGGAAATTTTACAATGGCACATGTAACTTTCTGAAACATGATTAGGTTGATAACTCTTTTACATAAATTGCTTTTGTTATTTTCCCACTAGAAAAATGATAGAGAAATATGAATTGTTGCTAAGTAGCAAAGAGCTCTGCATCCACATTTAGAAAAAAAGAATGAAAGTGCTACAGAGAATATCTAGAATGCTTTCCTTATCTAACTTAGGCCAGCTCAGCAAGGCCTGGAACCACAGAAACCATAGAATTTAGCCCAGAGGCCCTAGAGGGTAATAAGTCATATATGAATAAGGATTATTATTCAGGGATCCTCCATGTGCTGTATTCCTTATATAACATTACCCTAGTAAAGCACCCTCACAAAAATTTGGTCTGGTTTATATTTTACAGAAAAGAAGAAACATCAAATCTCACAGGTCAGTGACAAGACTGTGAAATGAGGAAGGTGTGAATTTGATTTCCAGACAGCCTCACTTCAAAATGCATTCTAAATTCCCACATAAAAATCTCAGTTCTTGTCAAAGAGATTTCTTTGTGCAATGGACAGTGATTAATGTGGAAACTGATAACTGGTCAAAGTGCAGAGAACAAATCTGTGGGACATGCTCAACCACATATGGGGCATCTATACCATTCCCTCTCTCCCAACGCTCAGGTGCAATCATAGAAGAGAGGCCAGAAAGACTGTAAGATCCAAAGTTTGGGGAGGAAGGGCATGAAACAGCATCTCCTGTCCATGACAAGACTCATTCACTCAGGAACTCACAACTGTGATTACCTGCATGAGACCCACACAAAATCAAGCCATTTATCATCCCAGCGTGGAAGAGGGTAGGCTTGCAAACTTCTAGCCCTGGCTGAACAGCTAGTCACAGTTGATGGTTACTGGGGGGAGACTGAGTCAGTTTTCTTGGAATCTATGTCCCATGGTAGGACAATGATGCTTCAGTGGGTAGCCTCACAGCCATGTGCATATGGGCAGCACAAATCAGATTACCTTCACAAAGAGAGAGGATGTGGGAAAGCAGCATTTTCCAGCTATCCCAGGGCCATTGTATCCATGCATTTAGAAGCTTGCTGCCTGCACAAGAGCAACAGAAGATCAAGCTAGTCAGAACGCCAGCATAGGTGAAGGATGCTCATGGAGTCCAATCCCTAGCTTAGAAGTGATTAGCAATTGATGCCTGCTGGGGGATGGAGGGTCAGTTTTCATCAGGGATATATCCCTGAGAGGTTCCTCATGCTCTTAGAATGTTCTATATTCATAAGGCATGTACAGACAGCACTAAGTGGACTCAGTTCTTTTAAAAAATGGAGCATAGGACTGTGGGAGATGAAAGTGATAGAAAGTATAGCAGGAGAATTGAAGAAAAGGGAACGAGGGGGTGAGTTGATCAAAGCAGCACATATGCATATATGAAATTCTTAAACAAAAATTATTATTCTAAAATTCACATGAGCAAATACATTATCTGAGCAAGCTTGAGGAGCAGAGGTCCAGAGAGAGGAAGAATAAATCAACACATGGTCAAAACAGAAATATAACACCAGGGACTTTTCAAAGCAATATTCTTGTATCTTATTCCATAGTAATAATCTGAAGTTCAGTGATAAAATGCTTCAAGCAACTGTTTCCTGGCATTTAATTAACTCTAAAGGGATTCTTGAAATAGTTGAGAAATAAAAATCTTAAAACTATTCTGCCAAGCTGTTCGATAGACACATGTGATCATGGTAAGGCATGAAACAAACATGATGAACCTTCCAGGAAGACAGATTTTCCTGTTTAGATTGGCACCAGAAAATTACATAATTTTCCCATCATATAAACTAGTTTTAAAATAAAAAACAAATATATTATGAAAATATATGCAAATGTGTATAGTATTTTTATATTTAAAAATGCATCAAAGAAATTTTAAGGTTGTACAGACTACACCAGGGTCCCTGAGAAGTTCACATTCTTTTGTCCTTAGGGATGCACACAGAACTTCTGTAGAACTATATGTAAAGTAGAGTGAGTACACGTTTCCTGAAGTAGACACATTTCTGTCTGTCTTGATTTTAAGTAAAAAAAGATGCAAACTAATTTATAAGTATAGAGTGACCACATTGTACTAATTAATAAAAACTGATTATATTGGGCTAGAGAAATGACTCAATGTATAAAAGCACCTGTTGATTTTGCAAAAGATCTAGGTTCAGTCCCCAGGATTCACATGGTGGCTCACAACTATCTGTAACTTTAGTTCTAGGAGATCGAAGACCTTCTTCTGACCTCCACAGGCACCGGGTACACATATGGTACGTATATACATGCAGGCAAGCATTCATAGAGATTAAATAAACAAATCTTACAAAAATTAAACTTAAATAAAAATGGCATTTAGACTACATTTGTTTCAGTAATGCCTCCATGTCATTCCTGGCATTATTGATAATCATAGCATAGTTACTGTCATCTGTATCCTTACTAGTACCATCCTCAGTTTCAGATAAGTAGAAGAAATGATAGCTTCATGTTGAGTGCAGTTGTGTGTACTTGTAATCCCATCATTCAAGAAGCTTAGGTAAAAGAATCATGACCGGAAGCCAGCCTGACCTACACGGTAAGAATCTGTCTAAAAGCCAAAAGAAAATGAGGAGTTGCATGGTGGTAAGTCTTACATACAAAGATATGGAAGAAATTGATCTAATGGCATAGGCTTAGGAAGAAAACCCATAAACTTGGATTCTAATTATTTTTCTCATATTGCCAATTCTGTTAAACTAATGATAGAAATTTGTTTTTCTGTCTCAAGAGAACTGCCACTGGTTTAAACAACCAAAAACATTGAAGAAAGCACAAACTTTAGCTGAAACACAGGACCATTTTGAACTTAGGCACTTACTTATTTTTTAAAGTAAACTGTTTGATTCTGTATATGAATTTTTCTTGAGAATCCTGTTCCTCTGATAAACATCTGATGTCAGTTTTTCTCTTTAGCATTTATTAGTACTTGTTGCTGTTTATGTTTCTTACAATCCTGGACTGCACAGCTTTATCCTGACTGTTGAGAGCTTAAGGTAATCAATCAACAAAAAGGAAGAGCTTTCCTAGAAGCTATACACTTCAGAAATGCTTGGTCTTGCCGGGAGGTGGCACACACCTGTAATCCCAGCACTCTGGGAGGCAGAGGCAGGTGGATTTCTGAGTTCGAGGCCAGCCTGGTCTACAGAGTGAGTTCCAGGACAGCCAGGGCTACACAGAGAAACCCTGTCTCAAAAATCCAAAAAAAAAAAAAAAAAGGAAAGAAAGAAAGAAAGGAAGGAAGGAAGGAAGGAAGGAAGGAAGGAAGGAAGGAAGGAAGGAAGGAAGGAAGGAAGGAAGGAAGAAAAGAAATAAAAGAAAAGAAAAGAAAAGAAAAGAAAAGAAAAGGAAAGGAAAGAAAAGAAAAGAAAAGAAAAGAAAAGAAAAGAAAAGAAAAGAAAAGAAAAGAAAAGAAAAGAAAAGAAAAGAAAAGAAATGCTTGGCCCATAATCAACTGCCTATGTGTCACTGTGCCTTAACTGGAATGATACTAAGCCCACAGTGGACTTTTCAACTCTCCAGCGCTGAGCTCCTTTCTCTGGGTAACCCAAGTCTCAGAATAATGGGACAACCATCAGCAGCTCCTTTTCTGTCTCCCTTGCTTTCAGTGAAGTATAAAACATAAACAATGAACCACATAATGCAATCATGTAAGTCAGTCTTTCTAGATTTTAAAATGCTGGGTCGTCTTGCCCTGGAAACCTCCGCACACAAGCTTCAGGTTCTGCTGTCTCTGTTGTTCTGTTTGTAAGAATATACTAGAGAGCCTCCCTTGGAATCCCTATCACTACACTCTTAATGGAAAAAAATTAGATTAGGAAATTGCTCCTACATTGGGAGTTTAATTATGTAAAATGTTATGCACGCACTTTGAGAGTCAGAGGGAATGAGGAAAACATGAACACGATTTGATTTGAAGGAGGCGGGGAACTACAGTGAGGACCTGGTTTCCCCTTTCCTTTGGAGTTTCACTAACATTCAAAGATCCAGTGAAATACAGAAGTTTTGGCAACTAAAATGTCAATCATGCTTCTGTTCAGTATTGACTATATGTGGACAGTTCTCTCTTCTCTACATCACCTGAAAAACCATATTCCTCTGTAATTTCAAGAGGAGTCTGTGCCAAGAAAATCAATAAAGACATATTTGTACAGAACCTAAAGTGGGCTGGCTTTCTCCAGGAATGTGTTGAGTTAATTGAAAAGGTTTTGGTTCGAGTTAGCCTGTCGGAGATCACAGAATTATAGACAACACACACTGTGAGTATGAACTTCGTACAACCTTTCAAATACCTTTGGGAAGGCAGGAAATTGAAATATTGTGCTATATTGGCAACTAAATGGTCATTTATCATCCATGCTAAGTTTAGAGCTGAGAAGAGGCATCTGAAACGTCTCGCAGGGCCTTTATTAACAATTTCAAAGTTAGGTCTGTATATGTAGATTTTTCACAGTGTACTTGGGAAAGACTAAAAGATAACATCTGCATATACTATTAGCATGGCCTTACTAATAACAACTTCGGACTGTATTCACACCCACAAAAGCTGCATTAAAATCCATTAAGCTTGAGACACCAACTGACAAAAGCAAGGAAATTCACAGTTAAAGGGGAAACACACCATATGTTCTTCAATACCTAAGAGCAACGGGGTGCAGTTGGAAAGTCATTAAAGCGGCACCCAGTTGTGCCTAGGTATTGGAGAACATATGGAATCTTTTCCTAAGCGAGTGTAATTTTCCCTGCTCTCACTGAATGCATGTATTAGTCTTCGCTTTTTGGTCATATAGGTTTGTGTTTGTTTAATTACCATAGCATGCAAAATAAACACTTTCTTATTTTCCAAAGTTAGTATAATCACACTGTGGAGACCAGTCCTCAGCCGCTGAGGCCTGATGGTTTCCAGTTATCCTTTCCCAGAGTCCCTGCATTATCTTTACAGTTTCAGAGGTTCTTGGTGCTATTAAATGTACTACCTTTCCTTTCCCCATCCTGAGGATACAGGGTCATGCCAGGTGGTCAATGGTCACTTCTTTTACTAGTTCCTCAGTGGGTTAAAAGTTCCAATAGCAAATAATAATAATAATAATTAAAAAGTATATATATTTCTTTTCAAGTTCTCCTCCTCTTCTTCCTCCTCCCCACTTCCTCCCTCACTCATTTTTTCTCTTTATATTTTTATATTTTGGAAACTAGATCCCATTATATGTTTCAGGCTGAACTCCAATCTACCAATACTTCTTTTTCCAGAATGCTTTGATAACAAGGTGACTGGATGTGCCACCTTGCCTAACTATACTCTATTATTTTAATTTTTGAGATCATAATATAATTAGATTATTTCTCTCCTTTACTTTTCTTACTCCCAACCCATTCCATGTACTGTCCAATTAGCTCTCTTTCAAACTCATGGATCCTTTTCCTTTAATTACTATGACATGCATGAATGTGTGTGTGTGTTCATGCATATGTATGTATCTGTGTGTGCTCACAAATATATAAATTCAACATATTCAGTCCGAATAATGTTAATTGTATATATTTTCAGGGTTGATCATTTGGTGTTGAATAGGTGATATGTATACTTATATGTATCTTAAACAACATTTTTCCATTTTGGCTAACAATGTTTCTTCCAAGAGCCACAGATTATCTAACAAAAACTCCAACAACAGGCATGAGAAGCCCTTCTTTGAGCTATTGGTTAGGACTGTCCAAGAGACTCCTAAAACATTTCAAGATATTACTGTTGTCCTTGGCTGCTTCCCAGATATGGAAGGTAAGACTCTATTGCTGAAGACACAATGAGCACAGGACCCAGAGGACCGGAGCTGGATCTGAAATAAAAAGCATCCCAAGGAAAGAAGTAACTGATAGTCTTACTCAGCTATCACAACTATGAACCACAACAATGTACACCTTGGCATGATAACTCTAAGGGTATAATTGTGGCATACGTATTTTGATAGGGACCAATAGTTCTCTAATTGGACTCAAGAACCCCTCAACAAGAGGGAAAACATATCTGGTAATGGAAACCTAGCCAGCTACCTAGGGCTGTTAATCCTGAGATTTACCAGAGAAAAATCAATTTGGAGGCCAAGTTTAAAGTAAGCTTTATTAAATATTAGATACTATCAAAGAGATTGATTTTGGTCATTTTCTGTAATTTCCCAGTTGAGAATGGCTTTAAGTCATGTGTTTCAGGGGTTTATAAGGACAAACCTATAGGCCACCATACTTTAGCAGGAGGCTTTGTTATTTTCTAAGAACTACAGTTCCCAGCATTCTAGAAAGTTACCTGGTCCCTGAGCAGGTAGGGTTTACAGGTTAATTTCAGTCATTACAGTAGATGATGCTTCCACATTTCACACCATCTGTAATGATAAACACAATAGTGTCATACCACATGACATGTGCTCTTCCATATCATCAGCAGAGGGGGTTAATAAAGCACTGAGAAGGGACACATACCCCACACAAGGGATTCTAGACTGAAAACAGGATGGAAAGTAACTGCTATAACGTATCATTATTACAGGCCCCAGCTTATAATTAAATCAATTCAATATGGTCATAAACTTTTATTGAGCAACTATAGCATGACAGGCACTAACCTAGGCATTGAGGATACGGGCACAGTTCCTCTAATTTTTAAGCAGTGAAGTTTGACCCAATAATTGGGCTATAAGACAGAATGGGGGAGGGGCAGAGCATGCTTCATAACTCAGAAGGAGAGAAACCACAGTCAGTTTATTTCCCAAAATGTAGTTTGATCAAATCAGTGTTTTACAAGGATTATTTGGGTAGTTTCAATGACAAGAGTGAGGGAAAACAGTTAGAAGCTGGGGAAAGATAATGAGGCTTTTGAGAAGAAAGGGCAAATGGAATGGAAGTATATGAGGAAAACAATAGAAGGCATTAGTACCTGGTAATTGATTAGATCTAGGGACGAGAAAGACATGGATATACATATGACTGTATGGTATGGAAATCACACAGACTCACTAATGATTAGGGAAGATGATCCAAACATGTGCTTTTATTTCTTTTTTTTCAATCATTTTTTTATTCGATATATTTTTTATTTACATTTCAAATGATTTTCCCTTTTCTGGCTTCCCACTCCCTGAAAGTCCAATAAGCCCTCTTCTGCCCCCCTATTCCCCCACCCACCCCTTCCCATTTCCCTGTTCTGGTATTGCCCTATACTGCTACACTGAGTCTTTCCAGAACAAGGGGCCACTCCTCCTTTCTTCTTGTACCTCATTTGATGTGTGGATTATGTTTTGGGTATTCCAGTTTTCTAGGTTAATATCCACTTATTAGTGAGTGCATACCATGATTCACCTTTTGAGACTGGGTTACCTCACTTAGTATGATGCTCTCCAGTTACATCCATTTATCTAAGAATTTCATGAATTCATCGTTTCTAATGGCTGAATAGTACTCCATTGTGTAGATATACCACATTTTTTGCATCCTTTCTTCCGTTGAGGGATATCTGGGTTCTTTCCAGCTTCTGGCTAATACAAATAGGACTGATATGAACATAGTGGAGCATGTATCCTTATTACATGCTGGGGAGTCTTCTGGGTATATGCCCAGGAGTGGTATAGCAGGATCTTCCAGAGCTGGGGCCAGTGAGATGGCCAGTCAACTAATGGCACTTGTTAGTAAGGCTAGCCAGTCTTAGCAGGGATTATAAGAAACTTGAGCTTGGTCCCTGGGACCCCAATGGTATAAGGAGAGAACCAGCTCCAAGAGCTGTCCTCTGGGCTCCACAGGCACACGGTGCTGTACCTACATCCACAGACAAATACATGCAAACACAGAGCTGAGTAAATGTAATACAACTTTTCTACAAATAAACTAGGCTAACTGGTATGAAGTTAACCATTCAATTGATTTTGCAGTGTTGCGGAATTTAGGATTAAGATGTCTTAGTGTTCAAAAAGAAAAACAGTTTTGCAATAAATTTAATTTAAAATCCAAATAACTACAGTATAAAGTACCTAATGCTGAAAACTGACCCCCAAAGACCCCTAACTTGTCACTTTTTTCTTTCTATTCCCATCACAATGAATGGATCTGCACTCTTTGCTCTCTGATTCATCTTTTAGACTCTGAAAACTCATGAATGACAAAGTGCAGCAATATGATAACATCATGATACCATGACTATGAAATTCAAATGTGTTATGTAGTTACTTTGTGATTAAAATTTGAACAGACTTTGGCACAGAAATACAGAATACATAGCAATGACTTGAAAATCAGTTGTTTTCTTCCCAAGGGCTCAGTTTCTAACCTATGAAAGAAAGGAGAGGAGATGGAGTTACTACTGAGGTAAATAACATTTTGATGCAATCAACTCAGAAGAGCAGCATATTTTAAAATGTCTGCGGATTACCCATAATTTTGGTAACAATAAGGTTGTCCTGTTGCTCTCCTGCATTCAAACACCAGTTGGCTTGTCTTCTAGACCATTAATGAGGGATGTTCTCAAAAAGAAAAAATAAGCTTGAGTTACAAATTAACAATAATTTGGATCTGCATATGTCTGTCCAGTGATAGTTTTGACACTGCTTCCTGAAACATGCCCTAAGGGATTTCTTTACAAGCTCTTTTGATACCTTCACAAACACAATAAAAGACATCAAATATGCCAGTGCTTTGAGATAGCACAGACCCTCACTCACAAGGGAGTTACAAATTCCTGAATGTCCTGAATCATTGTGTTCAGCTTGAAAAACCTTATTTGAGGAGCTAGAAAGAGGGCTTAGTAACAAAAGTACTCCTGTGCACGTGTGACAATCCTGAGTTTGGGTCCTCAGCATCCATGTAAAATCTCCAGACAATGCTGGAGACAGGAAAATCTCTGCTTCCCACTGTCCAGTCAGTCTAGCTGAGTTGGTGAGCTCAGGTGACAGCTCCTGACTCAAAGGATAAGGTGTAAAGTGACTGAAAAAGACACTCCATGTCAAATTTTGCTACAAACGCGTGTGTGCATGTACGTACACACACACACACACATAAATACATACAACACTGCATTATTTGATAAATTATAGCTGTTTCTGCATTAATCAGGATTCTCTAGAGTAATGTTACTTATTAGAATAGGTTTCTTTATAAAGAGTGAACATTTGCTAGTGCATTTACCTAGTATGTGCAAGGCAAATGCAGCCTAGATTTTTCATTCACAACACCAGAGTCAGTGAGAATGATGAATTTTTTTGTAAAGAAAAGTTTTATATCGATGAAGCAGAAGAATCTTTCTGGGATGAAATGAAGAGTTGATGAAGGGGTATATTTCAAATAAATGAGACAAAGGTTGAAATGCTTTATTCCTGAGAAGGTCACATAAGAACCCTAGATATCTGCCAAATTGCTTTTATTCAGAGAATACAGAACATCCTGGGTGGTGTGGTACTTTTAAGGCTCTATTCTCATGTAGGATTCATCAAGTGGGCAGCAGCAACAATAGAGATATCTGTATGAACAGTTGAGAGATATTTTTCAAGTGTCCTGAGTGGCAGAGGAAGGGAGATATTGAGAACCTTGATAGGCTGGTAGATGCCTGGTGCCTTGTGAAGACAAGCAGCAGTCTCACAGCCAAATGACCTAGGATGGATGACGACTACTGGGAAGAACAGTCACAACAGCAGACATTTTCACTGCAATGGTGTTCAAAGGGATGGGAAATGTTCCAGAAACCAAGGAGCTGATTTTGGTCTGCTAATTGTATTGCCATAGATAAATCTTCATGTACATAATGAAACACTCATTGGAGAAAGAGAAGGGAAAAACCCCTTGCTCTTAGCTTGAGAAAGACTATGGACATCAAAAAGAATCACTACTTGAGGACAGTTTGAAATTATAATGAACTGAATTGTTTTTAATGATGACATTAAGCTTCACACCATCAAGGAAACCAGCAATGCTAAAACAAAATCGGGTAACATATTGGTTATTTTTCTCATTTCTGTGAATAATATATCAACAAAAACAACTTGAGGCTTACAATTTGAGCAGATACCGTCTAGCACGGCAGGAGGGTACAGCTATAATAAGGCAAAGATAAGGTCACATTGCACTTGCATTCAGGAAACAGAAAAAGATGAGCATTGGTTCCTGGCTCACTCTCTTCTTATATTTCATCCAGAACACTTGTTCATGGATGGAATAGTAGCATCCACATTTAGGGCAGGCCTTCCATCCTTAGATAAAACTCTGAAAACACACTCACAAACACCATGAAGTGTGTCTCCTAGGTGATTGTAAACTCAGTCACCTTGAAATGAAGATTAACCATCACAGGTAAGTTTTCAGTTTTGTCAAGTATAAATATATGAAGCCTGTTCATCTTTTTCAAAGGCCTTGAAATATTATAGCATTGACTTGCTGAAGAAGTGTTTCAATGACACATACCATGGCCTCCCCAAGGGAAGACTCAACATTCTTGCAAATCATTTTCCTTGTGAAGTAAGACTGATGGAGAAATAATAAGATATAGGGAATGATCCACTTTTGCTTAAGCACTGAGGTCTATATACAGTCTTAACCAAATCCAGTTAATTTTTGTGTCTTTCTTAGTAAAAATAGATTGGACAAACAGACATTTTAAACACCCAAACCAATGTGTTCTTTGGCTGGTAGATAACTAGCAATGGACATCTCACTAAGTGCTGGGGCATTTGACCCCTGAAACAAAAGGAAATGACAGGCAACTCCTTCTAATCTTCCTCAAAACTCTAGAAATGCTGTCATGAAGCCATGGCTAGCTTTGGTCCCCTAAGAAATATTAAAATCTTAGTTTTAGTTGTATCTGCCATCATTGTGTTTGGGAGGAGTTTAGTGCTGGCTCTCAAGAATTATTTCATTACTCTTTCACTATAATAATATAATAACTTAGAGACTCAATAGTTAAACTAAACAATGGTACATTGTTGCCTATTGAAAAACATTAGCATTATGCTTTTGACAAGATGTTCTTTCTGTCATTCTTTCTTAGGGCTAAAAAAACTCTTTGGAATATTTGCATAATAATATATTTCATTGCAATGTGGCTAGTGTTTCAATAGTAACAAATCTGTGGAAAGAACAGCATAGTTCCACTATAAATGGTGATATTCGGAATTTGAACAGAAAGTCTTCCATCATTTTTAAGCTGCCAGCCACTTCTGTGTTGCAAAATCTCTCTCTCTCTCTCTCTCTCTCTCTCTCTCTCTCTCTCTCTCTCTCTCTCTGTGTGTGTGTGTGTGTGTGTGTTCTCTCTGTCTCTGTGTGTGTGTGTTTGTGTGTACATGTATAGAAGCCTCTGGACTGATGAGAACATCCTACAAAGATATGGATTTATACATTGCCAACATGAAAGGAAGCATTTTAAATGGCACTGTTAGCCAGAGTGCAGGGGCAGGAGGCAAGGGTCATATATTCTAGTACAAGTCTATGTAATGTTTCACCTTGTGTACATTTTTCAATCTTAAAACAGATTTACTTGGGATTTAAGACTTTATTAAGGTCAAAAGGATTACATTAAGTTCATAGACACGTTTGGTATATTAATTGAGTCATAAATTCCAGCCGTCTGCAAACACATTTGAAAACAGGCATCAGCTGGTTCCCATTGCCACAATCGATCAGAAAATCTGCCAGTAAGTCTGTTTGCAGCTCTTAAAAGTTGTAGAACAAAAATGTGTTTTGCTCTATCAACAATTACCTGAGAAAACAACTGGATTTTGTATATGGATTTGTTTATATTCTCAAAACTCTCCTTCACCCTGGGTCTGATCTTATCACCAAACTTCTCTTAGCAGCAGTCTTCGCAGTCATGGCTCCATTGCTGGAAAATCCCTTCTGTCTTCTAGCTTACTAAAATGGACTAAGCAGAGTATTAGCTTTTCTTCAAAGTGATTTGATAATAATAAAGAAGGAAAACAGTTGATATAAAATAGGACTGGTCTGGATTTTGATTAAATTATATACAAGGAAATATGCCTTGTGCACAAATATCTTTATGTTCTCTGGTATTAAGAAAGCACTGTGTTTACCTTGGGAGTGTCATGAGTTCCTATACCATACTCTCTACCTTTCCCTCTGCTGAGAGGTAGTAATTATCCTACATGTTGTGTGTATCACCTGTGGTGGTTTAAACAGGTTTGGCCCCATAGACTCATGTGTATGAATGCTTGGCTAGACTACTAGGTAGTGTGGCCTTTTTGGAGAAAGTATGTCACTGTGGAGGTGGGCTTCAAATTCTCCTAAGCCTAAGCTCTTCCCAGTGTGGAATTAGAGTCCCCTGCTGGCTGCCTGCTGAAGATTGAAGTGAAATTTTGGGAGTTTCTTTGGAGACTCAGTTGGGTCATGTGATATTTTTCTGAAATCTATCTTACAGGACGATGTTTTTGCTGAAGCAAACATGTGGGAGGATGTTTTGCTGAGAACAGACAAGTTGTGATTTTCTAAAAGCAGCCTAAAAAAAAGAGCACACGTGATGTTGGGAAAGAGTATAAATAGAAGCCAACAGACAGTGCACAGTGCTGTGTATATTGGTACTTCTTGCCACTCTTTGTGGATCGTTGTTGTGACTTTGTAGAGGGAAACACACCAAATGCCTTCTGCTGGTATTCTAGCAACTTCTTTCTGCTTCTGCAGACTCAGGCAGATTGGCAGGACCTTGTGTTTCTTCTAGATCAAACCGACATTGCAGATTTGTAAATGTGTTTGCCAGTGGACCGAGCTGCTGCTACTGATTCTTATGAACTGAACTACTGATATCCTGACCATGCAGATAGGATTTGCTCAATACTACTACTACTGCCACTGCTACTGCTACTGCTACTGCTACTGCTACTGCTACTACTACTACTACTAATAATAATAATAATAAATTTCTAAATGGGTCATGTGCCCTTATTAACTTTTCCTTCCCACTACCTCTGGTGCATGGTGAGCTAAAAGGGAGGTCAAAACATTTACATACCTTTATTAAAGGTACGTTTAAAAAGGTATAAGCCTACAGAAGACAGTCCCGTTCTGCTGCCTGCGGATCAAAATGCAGCACCATGTCTGCCTGCATGCTGCCTTGCTTCCTGTCATAATGACAATGGACAAAACCTCTGAAACTGTAAGCCAGTCCCAATTAAATGTCTTCCTTCATAAGAGTGGCCTTGGTCATGATGAAATCCCTAAGACATAACACATCTGCTTTTTATAGCACTATTATACATACGTTAGTATAATTTAACAATGTACTATCGAGTTTTCCACATTTTCAACTCTTTAAAAAGTACCCATAATACAGTCTATGACTTTTCTTCTTTATATCATGCTCCCAAAACTTATAGACATTGTAGAGCTACTTCTGTGGAAGTTCAGTATTCTACTCATAAATCCTTATGTGTGTATGTGCGTGTGTATCTATATATATGAGTATTTTATATATTAAATATCTGTGGGTTATTATTATTATTGCTTTTACTATTGTCATTATCTTTGGCATTGGCAACTTAACCTGAGCATTGGAAGTGCTAAGCATACACTCTACCTCTAACCTATACCCCTAGGCTAATACCTTTTATGTTACTAGTATAATGGTGTTCATTATGTACACTGCTGCAGATGGGAGAGGTGTACCCAAATTTAGGACAAAATGGAATTGTTCAGAAAAGAAAATAGATGTCTTCTACTTATTATAAAAAAAGCATCAAATCATACTTGGTACATATGCATACAGAATGTCTGGTGGCTATGAAGTGGGTACCTCATTGTCATTTCTCTTTTTGCCTCTTTTATTATAAATAGATTTGAGAGACTCTTAATATTTTTCACTCACATTTACTGTCCTGTTAGAGAAAATTACAACAGATTTTATATAGTATCTTTATATCCAAATACTTTTGGTCACCCACTCTTATTATTATTCTAGTAATTTCTCTTCACACTTTAATTTGTACATAAACAATTATATGATACATAAGTGACAATACTCTGATTTTTGTTTTCAATCATCAAATTGTTTTTATTTTCTTATCTCGTTGTCTACGATTGCCAGTAGAATACAGAGTAGAAGTTATGATAACTGATACCCTTTCTTCTTGTGAACTACAAATCAGAATACTTTTGCATAAACATAATAATAATGAGCCTCTCAGGAGACAGCCATATCAGGCTCCTGTCAGCAAGCACTTCGTGGCATCAGCAATAGTGTATGGGTTTGATGTCTCCATATGGGATGGATCCTCAGGTCGGGCAGTCTCTGGATGGTCTTTCCTTAAGTCTCTGCTCCACTTTTTGTCCGTGTATTTCCATTAGACAGGAACAATTCTGTGTTAAAATTTTGAGAAGGGTGGGGCATGCCTAACCTCTGGATATGGTCTGGATATGGACAGGATCTCTCTCACCTTTCTTGGATCTTTCAGTTAATTCATCCCCATTGGGTTCTGGGAGCCTCTTGCTTTCCTGGCATCTGAGACTTTCTGGTGGCTACCCTCAGTTCCCCATCCCCCACTGCTACACACCTTTGCTCAGTTTCCTGACCCTGTACTTCTCTCCCATTTCCTCCCACACCTGATCTTGCCCCCTTTTATTCCTTTCCCCCTTATCTCTTGAAAGTCCCTCCCACCCTCTATGTCCCGTAATTATTTTGTTCCCCCTTCTAAGTAGGACTGAAGTATCCATGCTTTGGTCTTCCTTCTTGAGCTTCATATAGTCTGAAAGTTGTATCTTGGGTATTCTGAGTATTTGGGCTAATATCCACTTATCAGTGAGTGCACACCTTGTGTGTTCTTTTGTGACTAGGTTACCTCACTCAGGATGATATTTTCTAGTTCCATCCATTTGCTTGTGAATTTCTTGAAATTATTGTTTTTAATAGCTGAGTAGTAGCTGTCTCCTGAGAGGCTCTGGCAGAGAGGTCCTTACCAATACAGTTGCCGAAGTTTGCAGCCAACCCTAAGACTGAGCACAAGGCCCCAGTGGAGGACTTAGGGGACAGACTGAAGGGCCTGAAGAGGTATGCAACCCCACAGGAAAAACAACAATATCAAAGAACCAGAACCCCCAAAGCTCCCAGGGACTAAGCCACGAACCAAGGAGTACAAATGGAGGGACACCTATGGCTCCAGCTGCATAGGCGCAGGGGATGGCCTTGTTGGACATCAAAGGGAGGAGAGGCCCTGGGAAGGTTTGATGCCCCAGTGTAGAGGAATACTAGAGCTGTGAGGTGGGAGTGAGTGGGTGGGTGGGGAGCATCCTCATAGAAGTAGGGGGAGGGGTGGGATAAGGGGCTTGCAGAGGGGAAACTGGGAAGGGGGATAACAGTTGAAATGTAAATAAAATAGCAAATAAAAATTAACAATAATGTGCTTTTTTTGCTATTTAAACAAGTTTACTATAGGCTATTCTCTTCCTTATTTGCTAACACTTTAAAATTAAATGACTGTTGAATTTTATCATCACCATCACCATATTGAAATAATCATATTCTGACAACGTGGGAAATAACAAAAAATAAAGTCCTAAGGTAAACCAGTTATGGGCTGTGCAAATATATAAACTTGATTATAAAGCATTATCCATTCATGCTTTGATTGATTTATAAATCAAATACTGTGGTTAGAATATCTGAATATATATTTATGAATCAAACTCACCTGTAATTTTCCTTTCAAGACGGCATAATAAGTTTATAAGTGCTCCTTCTTTTTCTTAAATCTGCAATAATCCTTGTAAAATGGGAAATGTTAGTCCAACCAACATTTATTACAGCTAAGTAGAGATTACTTTATATTCATTAATTTAGAAATTTGAATAATCATATTCAAATTATAACTAAGAAAGCATATTGCTTTCTCAGTTTCAGAAGAAATTTTAACTATTCTTATTTCCTCCTTTTTGTATTTTTGTTAGATCTTTTTATCTTCATGGGTGCTTTGCTTATATGTTTATGTGTGTACATACATGACTGCCCTGGACGTCAGAAGATGGAGTTGGATTCTCCAGAACTGGCAACGTGGACATTGTAGAGCATGGTGTGTGTACAAGGGAATAAACCAGAATTCTACAAGAGCAAGTACTCTTAAACACTGAGCCTCTCTCCAGCCCTTTATCCATTTGTTTGCTTGGATTTTTTTTGACAACCTTGCAATGTAGCCCTGGCTGGCCTATAACTCACACTTGAATCCCTAAAAACATTAAGGATTTTTCTAATTTTTTAAATTAATTTTATGTGTATTTTCTGCATATCTATGAACTACATACATGCAGTGCCTGTTCAGGTCAGAAGAGCGTGTTTGATCCCCTCAGAGTCCAGTTACAGATGATTGTGAACTGCCATGTGGGAGCTGGGAATTGAATGGTGGTCCTTTCTAGAAGAGCATCCAGTGCTCTTAACTGCTTAGCCATCTGTCCAGCCCTTATTATGGAGTATTTTGAAACATTATATGACAAAATTAAACTAAGAGAGTATAAAAATGCTCAAATTCATTGGCAACAGGCAATGAGATTACAGCTTTAGTTAAAAAGTCTTCCAATAAAGAAAAGCTCTGCAGTAGCTGGATTTGCAACAGAATTTTATGACTTCTAGAGATGTATGGTTCTAAAAACAAGTCCATAAAATAAACAGGGAAGTAATATTTCCAAGTCACTTCTGCAAAGTTAGCGTGGCTCCAACACTAAGAAACAACTAATAAGTGCAACCCAAAGAAAGAGAATGGGAGAGCAACATCTCTGATGAATATATTTGCAAAAATTCTTAATGAATAACTGGCAAATGCAATTCATCAACATATAAAAAGATCACACGTGGTGATTGAGTTTGTTTCATACCAAAGATACAAGGATGGCTTAACATACATAAATCAATAAACTTAATACAGAACATAAATGGAATCAAAGATAAAAATCATATGAGCCTCTCAATAGGATGAGAAAAAAGCCTTTGATAAAATTCAACAACCCTTTATGATAAAAGCCCTGAATAAACTGGTTTAGAAGGGCCATTCCTCCAGATATTAAATGTGATATATAAAAAAGTCCACAACCAACATAATGAATGAGAAAAACTTAAAGCATTTCCTCTAAAACCAAGAGCTAGACAAGGCTGTCGATTCTTATCACTCAGTAGAATACTTGGAATTTTAGTTCAGTCAAAAGAGTGAAATAAAGGAAATAAATATAAGAAAAGAAGTCCAATTACCTTGGCAAATTACATAATTTTATACATTAAAAAAAGTTAAGGATCTAAAAACTGACCAATTCAGCCAAGTGTGAACAAACAGATTTACAGACATAACAGATTTCCTGTACGCCAATGTTTCCTGATGTGTGTGTGTGTGTGTGTGTGCATGTTGTTGTTGTTGTTGTTTGAGTTTTGTTTGTCCTTGAATCATTTGTTTTTCTTTTTGTTTGGTTGTTGTTATTGTTATTGTTTGTCTATTTTTTGAAAGAGGATCTTGCTATGTCGCCCCAGCTGGCTTGGAACTCACTATGTAACCCAAGCTGACCTCACACACACTCTTGATCCAGCTGCGTCAGCCTCCAGGGTGTGGAGCTTACAGGTGGGAGCCACCACATCTGCTTCTTCCTGGTTTAAAAATCATCCTTTGATCCTTATTTGCCACGAACATAACATTATTGTTTTGACATATGCGTTTATACAGTTCATTCAGAACAATATTTTCTCACTTTGAAAAAAGAGAGAAATTTTAAGATAGCGGAAAAATACTGTCTGGGGAATGTATTAATTCTTTTCAAACAAAAACAGGCTGTCCTGAGAATGGATAAAAGCTTGATTGTGGTAAAAATAAATACACAGCGTGAAACTTGCTATCTTAACTCTTTTTAAATTTAGTCTAGTAGTGTGAAATCTATTCACATTATCATAAAAACAATTCTGTAGAATTTATCATCCTGCAAATTGAAAACTCTATGGCCAGTCCCTTTAACTCATCTCCCTAGTTTCTGGAAACTATCATCTATTTTCTGTTTTGATAAATGTTCCTGTTTTAGATACCTCATAAATGGTGACCATATAGTAATTGTCTTTTTCTGGCTGCTTTATATGTCTTAGTATATTATCATAACATTTATCCTTATCTTAGCATAAAATAGAATTTCCTTCATTTTTAAAATTGGATAATGTTACATGTATGCATAAACACATTTTATTCAATAACTAACCCATGAACATCCAGATTAGTTCCATTCCTTGGTCATTTTGGATAGTAACTACTAAAACTGTAGGGCACAGAATTCTGTTTCCATTTGTTCATTTTTGTTTTTGTTTTTTCAAGTGGGTCTCATTATGTACCCTAGGCTGGTCTCAAACTCATAGTCTGCTGGCTTCTACTGTCTAGTGCTAGAATTAGAAATTCACACCTGACCCTACCTGGCCTTTGCTTTTACATCTTCTAAATATATAACCAAAAGTGAGGTCACTGGACCACATGGCACTTCCTGTTTTTCAGTTTCTGAAGGAAACTCTACACTGTTTTTTACATAATAGTGCCATGCTATACTATGCAAATGATTTCAACTGACAAAATAATTTAATCACAGGTGCCATGTAAGTGGCCTGCTTATTTAAGCAAGTTCATGTGCAATGAGTTAAATTTGCTTTTCACTCACATTAAATCAACTGCTTTAGCAGCTTATAAGAAACCACCCATTTACCTGTACAAGTTGTCAAAGGGACGGTATAGAAGCCCTTATGACTGATATATATATATATATATTTCTTATGACTGATATATATATATGTGTGTGTGTGTATATATATATATATACACACACACACATAAAACTACTTTAGGAACACAACAATATGTGTACTTGGCTAAGGCATTTCCATACTGGCCCTATGCTTTTTCACATCAATGTCTACTTTAAAGGTAGTTTAATTTAGTAGTAGTTTTCTAGCATCTCTGAGCACTGACTATGTGCTAAAAGATTTAATTATATATTCATGCTCTCCATTACAGCAAGCATCATTACTAGTCACATTCTCTCAGATAACACACGAAGAAATCTTAAGGACTGTATTTAAAAGATCCAAAAACACATTGTACAACTCCAAAATCACCATGTATCTTGTAATCAACAGCATCTTACAATTACTGTTGTCGACATAGCCTGGTAGAGTAACTATCACCTTTGTGTGTGCACATTCGATCATAGTTGTTGGTGTTTTGACATTTCTTTTGAGTTTATATACAATGTCAGTATGAATGTTGTGAGTTTTATTAACAATTTAAAGGTTTTTCAAAATAGCCAGCCTGACTCATCATTAAAAGAAAATGTATTGTACCTACTGACAGGCATAAAATAAGGATACAAAAACTGTGTGTTGGTAAAATGAAATATCACTGGTGAAATATACATAGTTCATTATTTTCTTACAACCTGATGAATAATTGACAGGACCTAAGAGAAAGATGTCTACGAAAAGAAAGTCGTATTCTATTTTAGTATGGCTGCATACAAAAGAATTGACAATCAAAGTAGCTGAAAACATAAATACAAGAAGTTTTAAGGCAGACAGTGAGAGATCTACATGGTGAGCCCATACATTGCCAGCATTATTAATATGACCAATATGTCTTTTGAATAGTTTTTTTTCCTTAGCAGTATGCAAAATAACAATGTATCAAAAAATTGGTGCATTATAAATTAGATGGCACCAAGTGCTTTTTCCACAGTGCATTTTCCAAGTTTCTGAGGCTAGTAAGAAAAAAAAAAAAGAGTTCAAATGCTAGGTATACGTTCCTGACCAACAGGTTTTACTGGACTTTGGTTACATAACTTCTATTTATCAAGCCTACAAGCACTGCTTTTATTTATTTTTTTAATTCATTTTACACCCCAGTTGCTACCCTGCCTCCAGGACACTCCTTCCCACAACCTTCCCCTACCCCATTTCCCCTCCATTTCTCCTCTGAAAAGGAAAAGCACCCCTCCCCCCATATCCCCTCACTCTGGCACATCAGGTCTCTGCAGAGCTAGGTACATTGTTTCCCACTGAGGCCAGACAAGGAAGCCCAGCTAGAAGAACGTAGCCTACAAACAGACAACAGATTTTGGTATAGTCGCCCCCACTCCAGTTGTGCAGGACCTACATGAAGACCAAGCTGCACATCTGCTACATATGTGCAGTGTGTGAAGGTAGATATAGCCCGTGTATGTTCTTTGGTTGGTGGTTCAGATTCTGAGAGCCCCAAGGGTCCAGGTTAGTTGACTCTGTTAGTCTTCCTGTGGATTTCCTATCCCCTTTGGGGCCCACAGTCCTTCTTCCTATTCTTTCATAAGAGTCCCCAAACTCCATCCACTGCTTGGTTGTGTGTGTCTGTATCTATCTGAGTCAGCTGCTGGGTGGAGCCCCTAAGAGGACAATATGTTCCTGTCTGCAAGCTAAGAGAGTATCATTAATAGTGTTAGGGGTCAGTGTTTCAAGTTGGGCCGATTATTGGCTGGTATCTCCCTTAGTCTGTGCTCCATCCTGTGTCCCTGCATTTCTTGTAGACAGTATAAATTTTGGATCAAGGTAGGTTGATGTCCTTACCATTCCACAGGGGTACTTCCCTGGCTATAGGAGGTATCCTCTTCAGGTTCCCATATCTCTAAAGCTGTGAGTCCAAGCTAAGGTCACTCCCATTGATTCTTGGGCTCCTCCCCTATCCCAGGTCTCTGGCATGTCCTGAAGATGTCCACTACCTCTCCACCCCTACCAGTTGCAGATATCCATTCATTTTCATGGCCAATTGGTCATCTCTCCTGTCCCTCCCCACACCTGATCCTGTATTTCTACATTTCCTTCTCCATGCCCTCTCCCAAGCAGGTCTCTCCCTCCATCGCCATTCTATGAACATTTTATTCCCCCCTTATAAGTAAGATTCAACCATCCTTGCTTGGATCTTTCTTCTTATTTAGCTTTTGTGGGCCAGTGCAATGTGTAGCATAGGTATCCTGTATTTTATGGCTAATAAATCTAATAGAAAAAAAGAGAATAGCTCTAAATTCATTGATACAGAAGACAATTTCCTGAAGAGAACACAGAAGTTTCAGGCTCTAAGATGAACAATTGAAAAATGGGACCTCTCTGTAAGGCAAAGGACACTGTCAATAGGAAAAAAAATGGCAATTTACAGATTAGGAAAAGATCTTCACAAGCCCTACATCTGACAGGACTAATATTTAAAATTTATAAAGAACTCAAGAAATTAGATACCAACATCCCAAATAACCAAATTTAAAAATGGAATAAAGAGATAAACAGAATTCTCAACAGAGGACTCTCAATGGCCAAAAAAAACACTTAAAGAAATGTTTAGCATATTTAGTGAAAATAGAAGTGAAAATCAAAACAACACTAAGATTACACCTCACACCAATCAGAATAGCACAGATGAAAAACTCAAGTGACAGCACATGCCGGTGAGGATGTGGAGCAAGGGGAACACTCCTCCATTGCTGATGGAAGGGCAAACTTATATAACCATTTTGAAAATTAATTTGGTGATTTTCAGAAAACTGAAAATAGTTCTAGCTCAAGACCCAGCTATACCACTCCTGGGCATATACCCAAAATATGCTCAACCATCCCATAAAGACACTTACTCAACTATGTTCATAGCAGCCTTATTTGTAATAGCCAGAAACTGGAAACAACCTAGATGTCCCTCATATGAAGAATGGACTAAGAAATTGTGTACACAATGAAATACTACTCGGGAATTAAAAGCATGAATTTTTCAGGCAAATGGATAGAACTTGAGAATACCATCCTAAGTGAGGTAACCCATTCTCAAAAGGAAATGCATAGGATGTACTCACAAGTGAATATTACCTTTTACTTCTTATGTAAAAATTTAAATGAAAATTCATTTATTTGTGTGTGTGTGTGTGTGTGTCAGTGTCTGTGTCTAAGTGAACTTATATGAACTATGTGTACTCGAGTGATTACAAAGGCTGAAAGAGGTTGATGGATCGCCTGAACTGTAGTTACAGGCAGTTATGAGCTGATATAGGTGCTGGGAACCAAACTGTGGTCCTGTAGAAGAACAGTAAGTACTCTTAACTATTTTTAAATGAAATATTGTCCAAAGTTTTTAAAGATAATTTTTTTACATTTTTAACATTAATTTATTTCTATGTATGCATGTTCATGCACACATATATGTGGAGATCAGATGATAACCTATGGGAATTGGATCTCTCGTTCCACAATGTGGATGGCAGGAATTGAACTCAGGCTTGATGGCAAGTGCCCTGCTCACTTAGGAATCATATGCTCCTTAGATTTTTTTGACAATTTGTAATATCTATTAGCTGTCTTTACTCATTGTGTATTGCAGTATATCTGACAAAGCAATCAAAAGGAAGAGAGGTGTATTTTAGTTCATGATTGCATGGGATTCAGTCCAGGGTTCCTTAACATTCTGTAGAATTTTTCCCTGATTAATTTAAATATTAATACAACAAGAAGCCTGTGATTGGGCAGTGGAAAATTAAGGTGGGCGGAGATTTTTAGAGACAAGAGAGAGGAGAGAGGAGGAAGAGAAAGATTCCACGTGGCTTTAAATAGACACAGGTAGCTATGAATATCATATAAGGGATAGATAATTACAGGACAATTTGTCTTATCTAGGTGGACAATTTATATCAATTGGCTCTGAGTAAATTGTGTGGATGTTTTGTGGGTTGAAAATTTACAGATGTAAGTCTGACCTATAAATTACAGACCTCTAGAGTTTTGATTTTACTGGGTTGCTGGGATTTGGGACCACTGAGCACAGGGGGTAGATGGCTGGGAAGTACAAGTGTCTGAGGCAGGTAAACTGGAGTTGGGAAGACTGGCACCTGGGGCTAGCCATGGGGTTGGCTAGAGTGAGGTCTCCGGGGCCAGAGAGTAGGTGGGTATAGGGCGGGATGATGCTATTTTTAAAATATTTCAACCTTCAATGTGCTTAAGAATAAAATCATGGTGGTGAAAGCTTATTAGATACAGGCAAGGATGGACAGGGAAAAGGACTGTGGACCACTTATAAACTTCAAAACACATTGCTAGTATTCTGTTTCCAACTAACATTTCTATGACTGCCCACATAGCACCACCAGCTGGGTACTAAGCATTCTACACCTAAGCTTATGGGAGAAATTTCAGAACCAAACCATAACAATGACCACTTAAGGGATGATTACAGCTCCTTAAAAGCAGTTTTCAAAATAATGAATCACCCAAATTGAAGTCTTGTGAAAGAGTTGGGGAAAGGAATGAGGAACCTGGAAGGAATAGAGACTCAACAAGAAGACCAACATAGTCAAGTTACCTGGACCCTTGAAAGCTCTGACACTGAAGCACCTACCAAAGAGCATGCAGATAAGAGCTGGACCTAGCCCCGCCCCCGGACATATGTTGCAGGTGTGCAGCTTGTTTTTCATGCACATCCCACAACCCTGACTCTGTTGCCTGCCTGTGGATCCTGTCCCCTTAACTGGGCTGTCTTATCTGGCTTCCGTGGGAAAGGGTGTAAGTCCTTCAGTGACTTAAGGTGCTGTGGTCGGTTGGTACCCAGGGACCTCCTCCTACTAACAGATGAATGAGAGGCAGGGTAGAAGAGGCCATATGAGGGGAACAGGGAGGAGGAAGGTTCCAACGGGGATGTAAAGTGAATACATACATACATACATACATACAGGCATACATACAGGCATACAGGCATAAATGAATACATAAATAAATGGGAAAAAAAGAATTACTGGAATTAAAATCATAAAATTGGAAAAATCGCTAATGGTAACCACCAATCATAGCAGAAAACCAGATTCTCCTTACATTATTTTCCCCTCCAAACAGCAGTAAACATATGCTGGATATCTGCTGGATTACATGGATGTGTAAAATGGAAACACACATCTAAAAATTAAAACATTTTTTGTATACAGTCATATCTCATGGCCCATGCTTAGCTGATTTATTCTATGCTTTTCTAATCTATTGTTGCAAAAGCCTAAAAAAATCAAATAGTGTTTGGCAATCATGGTTTGATTAGTACTAAACCATATACTGTTTGATAACTTGTTAAACCTTCACAACTTCATTCCACTTGGTCCTCATAGACACACCTTACAGTGGAGAATCTTGAACCACCATGGGAGTTCAAATCTTGATTCAACCATGGGTTCAGTTTTTAACTGGATGACTTTAGCAAATCACTTCATTTGCATGAGTCTTGTTTTTCTTGTTAGTAAAATCAGGATGTAATAAGCCATTAGTGAGAGTGGTTATGAGGTTGAAATAATATACTGTATGAAATGCAATTAAAAGCTTGATAAATGTCAGCTGCCATTGTTAGTAACAAAACAAACCTGCGCATAAATAAACATTATTTTTCAAGTAGGAAAGTGAGGTTCAGAAAGATTAAATCAATTCCCAAAATTATTCAGTTATTAAATATCAGAGCTGGCATGGTATGTGTGTGTGTGTGTGTGTGTGTGTGTGTGTGTGTGTGTGTGTGTGTGTGTGTGTAGAAATGGACTTACCTTGGAAACATACAAAATATACACACTCAATGACTTTTCAGGGTCTGTGCCTAGTTAGAAATTCCTGTTCTTTTATGATCCCTGTGTAACTTAACCAATTAGTACAAGAGCCATAAAAGCTCCAGAATGCTTTTTCCCCTTCTCTCATAAAGGCTCCTGAGAAGAAGAGATAAAAATAAAAATTGGGTTGACTTTTTTGATTGGTAATAGAACATATTTATCAAAATGCCAAAAGCACTTTGTTAGAAGAAAAAACTGAAGAAATCCTAGCTGCCTAATCACAGTGTCAAGAAATATTTGCTACTATTTTTGAATAACAAAAGATATAGAGAGGGTGTTGGAGGCTTAATATAAAGAATTGGACCTGTGCTGAAGCCCACTTGAATTTCCTATTACTGTAGCCCATAGTGATTATTTGAATTTGCGTGCAAGCTCTTCATCTGCATAATTAGTTCCAGTACCTCACAGAAACAGATTGAGACCTAATCAAGGAGGTCAAGAGTTGGACAAGAGTGAGCTCCAGAGGAGAGAGGATGCTGCATTAACCCCTGCTCTTAGCTACACCTTTGTGTTCAGAAGCCACTGAACTGGGAACAAAGGGATGGCCCAGAAACACAGAGAGGACAGAGTGGGAAAAGGTTTTTGGTAGTTATCCACGTATTTCCAAAGCTGTGTGCAGTAATACAGAAGGTAGGGAAGCAGAAAGGGAATAAACCTCAGGTCAGCTTAGAAGAGTTGCCCAGCAAGGATTGAGGGCCCCTAAGAATCCAACAGTTAGCTGAAGACCTAAGGAAAAATCCCTCAAAAGGAAGGAGTACTGAAAAAGCAAACAAACACACAAAACAAACTACAATGCTGACCCAACAAGAAGGAAGGAAAGCTTACCATGCACAGATGACAGCAACAGCATCAAAGCACTGAGCACAGCCTTCTGATGCAACCCCAGCAGGGAGGACTGTGTGGCCACACAGAGAGGGCATGTAGTTCTCGCTTTCTAAGGAGAGAGGCTACAACCAGTCACATGCAAAATCAGAAAAAGAAAAGAAAAGAAGAAGCATGGTCCTCTCCAGCTAGGGAACAGGGTCCAGGGATCACCGAGAAGATCACATGAATGGAGAGCTGTCGTCTTGGAGTGAGACGTCCAGTGGGGTTGTGAATGCTGGAGGAAACCTGGGAGGTGTCCCAATGCTGTAGAAATCTGAAAGGATTGTATTGAGAGAAAGATATCAAGATATCAAGAAGCATATATCTTGCAGGGCTTAGAATGTTTAGGGAGATTTCTCAATGGAGCTCTGTGCATCAAAGGCCAGTGGTGACATCTGTAGCAGACTACCACTAACAAGGTAAGTGCTCAGTGACAACGGGAAGGCTCACTATCATGTGTCAAGTAAGCTACTTGATTGATTTTTTTTCTGCCAAAGTGACTTTGGCATGGCAAAAGACAGGGAACGGGGATTTGGAATAAGCATCACACAGTTATACTGTATCTCTGATTGTTCAATCCTTTGTCAGCTTTGCAAAGCTTTTCTTCAGAAGACGAAAAATGACTGTGTACACATCTTACTGCCTCTTCCTATTTATGTTACAAATGTAACACATACATAAGAAACTATCACAGCCTCAGAGAGGAATTCACTAGATGCAACTTTCTGGAAATTAAAAATCTAATTGATTCATTGATACTGACAGGTTGCTCTCACTGCTACAGACAGAAAGGGTGCCCAGGACATGGTTCCATGTATATTTCTACATAAATATAGAGGTGTATATAAAATTTTTCACATTCTCACATGTTTGTGCAGCGAAGCCCATCCACATGTCAGCACAAGAGCTCATGAGTATGCACATATTTTGGCCTTATACAAGTGCTCATGCCATTGTGCACATACATACACATTTATGAAATTGAGTGTCACACCCACGTGTATACTCAAACAACTTAGAACATATACATGTTTCTTCTAGGCATTCAGTAATAGACATGAAAACACATTTAAGGAGGACTATGCAAAATGAACTACTTTTATTAAGTCACAGAATAACACTGAGCTAAGTGCTGCTTACTCCATTGTAGAGATGAAAACACTGAAAGTAGGGTAGAACAGGTCTTATAATAAATAGAAGGATTCAGAAGTGTGCCCAACTGCTGTTAAACCAAGAAACAAAGCAATTCTGCTAATGATACCATCACTTTCACTAGTCAAGCTCAACACATTTCTTTGAAATATTTCTTCACGTAGTTTTAGAACTATGCAGATTTTGTGGAAAATTTAATCCACTTGCTTATAATTCATTTACACCAAAATGCTGCAAATGTTGTTTCTTAAGATATACTTGATGTCAAAAAAAAGCTTTTGAATTTTCCAGTGACATCTTTAAACCTTGTGTTTTATTAAAAACAGGCAAAACAGTTGTTCCACACATAGTGAAATTTATGTCTCAGGGTTTTTTTCCTCTTCTGACATTTTGAAAATTGTTCTTCATATTCAGTAATTTGAATCAAAATTAACTTGGTTCTTATAAGTCTCTACTGTTTGGAGTGCTGCTATTTTATCCATTCTCATAATTACCCTTAAAAATAATTACATGGTGATTTGTTATCTAGCAAGATAACTATACTAACAATATAAATTTAAGCATTTAGACTTTTCTAGAAAGAAACCTCTGCCATCTTAGTAGCAAATTCTTTGGAAATATAAGCAGACTTCACACAAGACAGGATCTTCTGGGTATAGGTGTGAGAGGTCACATGGATTCAACTAAGATATACATATTTTCTTTCAAATCCAAATCTACAAATGAACTCTAAACAAAGCATTTCTGACCTTCTGAGGATTAATAAGCACTAAATAGTCATCTGCAGTAAATTGTAACAGACTTACTTCCTTGGTACAATCTTGGTTGAAATCATTAAAGATACAAAATAAACAAACACCACCAATCTGAAAGTGCTGACTCAGCTGCTCTGAGGCTGGACAGGTTACTTTTTCCCAGTGAGTATAGAGATAAAGCTTTTATACATATGCAAATCTTTGGTGAGTATGTCTGTGATGTGGAATACTAAATTGTATATTTGCACTGTAAAATTTCTCTAGCATGGATGGTTTTGCACAGAATGGATCTGTTATAAGGAAACAGTTCTTGCAGCCTGAAACTCCCACGACAGGACCCTATGATTGAATTGTTTAATACTGTCACTGCTACTATTCTTATGATTATTATTCATATGCCCATTCCGAAGATGAATAGCTTGAGGTTTAAGGTTGACTAAGGCAACTGCAAGGTAGTAGAGTTGAAAGTATTAAGAGCCATGACCAAAATATATGTCTCCAAGGAGAATCATCTAAACTCTAGCTGAATGGAAAGTGGGGCAAAAGCACGATGTTTCTGAAAAGAGAAAGGAAAGGAAATAGAAAAAAATCCAAACTCCTGGCCAACGAAGGCAAACCTTCCTATCAAATCTTGACAGTGCCTCCTCCATCTGATGACAAGATTTGGGCTGATTTAGGAAAGGCTTCTGGTGTGTTCTCATTTTCAATATTGTTCACTTCCCTGTCCCCACCCCATCTCAGATGCTCTCCTATTTTCTCTCTCGCTCCCTTCCTCCTTCTATGTCTTTCAGTGTTGAGTGACCTCTCTTCTTTTATGATCTAGTCCAGGGCACCAAGCAGAGTAGAAAGCTCTATTGTTAATGGATACTGAAGGATACAAGTTCAGATGTCTCCAAGAACATCTATGTTTCAGCTTCTAGTGAGCAGAAACTGCTCTCTACCAGCCAGAACTAAATTTGGAGTGTGCTTAACAAACTTAGTAGAATTTCTAGCAAAGTCACAGGACTTTTAGGAAGAGCTATCTGCCCAACTCAGCCACTTCACCCACCCATGTGCTTCAACTTTCACTAGCCCTGAATCTACAATGTTTCTCTTTTCTTTAACTCATCTCCTTCAGCAGAAATCTTACCCCTCAAGGCTCCCCGCAAATACCTCTTCTTCCATGAAGCCTTCTTTGATCTCCCCATCTGGAAATGATCGAAGTCTCCTTTGAACACCATTGCCCTTTGTACTTCTCTGTTGGTGCTTCTCCCATTCCACCTTCTATTAGAACTGTAATCCTGTCTCAGCTCTCCCGCTAGTCCATGAACTTTTTGAGGGAACAGAGCAGACTTTATACACTTTTAGATGCCCAAACCATGTCTAGTTCTGCTCAGTTTATTGGTACTCCATATACTTGTGCAAATGAATCTAAGCTAAGTGCCATATTATGTAACTTGAAAAACTGGAAAAAAAAAACAAATGAAAGTATGACTTGACACGAAGTTTCTGAAAGGATGAACCTGTGGATTAAAAGGAAACATGGTCCATGACTTTGTTTCTTTGCCAGAAATGTATTTATCAGTGTGAGACTTGCCCAAGGCAGAATATAAACTAAATATGGTATAATTAGTATATATAATATTATTAAACATAAAATAACATTCATTCACAAAACTAATTAAATCCTGATGGCTTTTCAAATAACTATATCAACATTTCAGGGTATGGCATTTAAGAGACTCAAAATACTCAATCAGCCTTGACAGAATTCATCCATCACCTCAACCTTATTTATCTCTAGAAAGGTTCAACATCAGCTGGTTTGACCATTTCCATCCTCTTTGACTTAAGCTCCCATGACCGCTACCTGGTGGGTTTGTAGTCAAAGTTCACTGACAATAATGGCAATAAAAATGTTCCTTCTAAACAGAGATTAAGACCATGCACATATAGTCCTGGCATCAGGTTGTATGCTTCAGTGTTAAAGTGGTCTGGGCTGCTGGACCATTAACATGTAAAGGGTCTTCCTAGATTACTTCAGAACCACTCATTTGATCCTGATTTTCTTTTTCCTGCTGTGCAAAGAGATGTTTCAAAATAATTAATTTGACCTCTGTATGACCTCGTCAAGTCAAGTCTTCCTGGACACAGTGCATTCTGGGATCAGTATAAACCCTCAGTAAGTATGCAAAGTCAACAGAATTTCTAGATGCCTGACTACTTCCATGTCACATGGTGACACTTTCTTTTCATCTTGAAGCCCTGCTCCCTGTCACCTTCCTAAAACCCATACACTCTCTTGGCCTTCCAGCTGGCACAGACCTGGTTAATTTTCCATCTTCCTTTTCTCTAGTGCTCTATTCAACTACATTTGTATTTGTTCATTGGGACAGAGTGTGACCAAAGCATGAGTTCAGAGGTGAAAAGACAACGGTGGAGACTCAGTTCTCACCTTTCATCAAGTGGATTTGGGGAATCAAATTCAGCTGATCAAGCTGGGTAGCAGACACCTTTACCTGCTGAGTCATGTCTCTGTCCCAAATGTCTATTTCATTTTATTGATGAGAAAACTGAAATCTGAGAATAAGTAGCTTATTCAATGTAAACAGATATGAGTATTTTAGTACAGGTAATAACAAGAAATTCATATAAACACTATAAAGGGCCCAAGGCTGCCATTCCATAAAACCTTCCCTTACGTTCCCCTAATGTTCAAATCATGACCTGGAGCATTTACTTTTGCTTCCAACTGTCTCATGACTTTTTACCTTATATCTTCCAGGCCATAGTCCCACTTATATTGCTATGTGTTGATCTTCAAGGATTTCAAACTTTTTCACTCCTCATGTCTTGTGTCATTCCTGGTGTCCCCATCTGTTCTTCTCCAGATGGTTCCATGGTATAATGTGATACTGACTTCCATTACTCAAATATCATCTCCAAGAAAATATTAGTCTAATTAAAATCCTGCCTTTCTAAACCAGTTCCAGGATTTTCTCACCCTCCCAAGTAGCCTGGTATTATAGTTTACCAATAGTCCTTTTTTGACATATTAAAGTGTATGCTGGCTTATGGTTCTAGATCACTCCATGAGGGCTGAACCTTTGTTATTAACCACCATATTTCCAGCACCAAGAGAAATGGCAGGTGCATAGCAAGTACTTAATAAGTATTTGTTGAATGAGTGCACTCTATACAAGAGCTCTGCTTACAACCAGGACCTCAGAAAACAAGATCACATGACTGTATTGAATGAAATACATTAGACCACAGAGAAAGGCAGACAAATGTTAATACATCATTTGCTGCCTTTTAGTGATTTTTTTTCAAGTTTATATGGTAATATCCAACAAGGGTTTATTCCAGTGATTTAAAAATTAGCCTGATTTAGTGTAATCATAGCACTTGGATGTTATGAATCCTACCATGACTCTTCATATTCACTGGTGGGAAGCAATTACGGCATTCAGAATGATTTCACAGATCACAGCATCATACCCAGCTTGTTCTTCCCAGGGAACACTACAGGGGATCTTTTCCAAGTAGGAGCTGTTGACAGCTTAGACCTCCTCTTGACCTGTAATGGGCATGCTGAGGACTTCTACAAACACCTAAACACCTAAGAGGTGAGATCTTCCACTGAAGAATTCAAACTACACAGGGCTAGCTTGGAACAAATACACTAAATACAAAGCTTTCTGGTCTAAGGATCTGTGTTCTCTCTAGGGATTTTTGCCAGTACGAAAGTCTGTATCAAACTTACCCTGGCCAGAATGTCACAGATTTCTGAAGAATCCAAAAGCATGCCAATAGAAATCCTAAGTTCCTTAGTACCAAGGACAGCCCATGCCCTGCATGTAAATTTCACACTTCTCACCAATACAATACTTAATCTGCACAAGGGTTGATCATTGCTGTTTATTTTTGAAGATAGAAAACACTATTTCCCCAGTTTTATAGGTGAAGAGAACACCTCCTCCCCCAGTATGGGTATTCCTGGAAGAGTTCATGAGAAATGTAAATGTCCTTGGTTGAGTAGGGTTCCAGAAAGCTTTGTTCTGTTATGCTTCATAATGTAGAATTTAAAGTTTTCTCTATAGATAATTATTGAAGGCTTTCAGCTTCTTTCAGAGAATCAGATAAAGTTTCAAAAAAACAGATTATCATATGCATGCTTGTGCCCCAAGTGCCCAGCACATCTAGCACAGAATAAGTGCTCAGCAAATATTGTTGCCTAAGTAACAGAATTCATCACTATATCAGACAAAGTTCCTAGAAACACAGACACACACTATGCATCTGTCCTGACATAGTGTGGTTAAGGCCATAACATAGATACAAACGATCTTGCCCGTGTGCACTAGAGGGAAGAGGTCTACTATAACAATTGGAATTCTTAGGAAAATGACTTGGGCACACTTCAAATCAGGATAATTGTTCATTTAGAACACTAAAGCATGAGTCCTGATAACTGCACTCAGCTTCTATCTCGTGCCTCTTCCCTCTTATTATTTAAGGCTTTTAGTGACATGATCAGCCAGCCTGTGTTTTTAGCAAGCTCTCTTGTGGTGGATGTGGAGGACTGATTACAGTGGGGAAGAAAATGGGAGGCCAGGGGCCAATGGACTGGATGCTCACTGCTGTGGAGGGAGGGAGGGATTGCTGAACAAGGGGTGACCATGGGAACAGACAGGAGGGAAGGGATTAGAAAATAACGATAATAGAGCTTGGATTTAGTCACAGATAATCAAGAAAGATTGGAAAGCATTTAAAAAGTGTTAACTAGAACTACCAGCTATGCCTCTGAGGCTTTACATGCAGGATGGGAACAGCAACAGAAAAAGCAGAAGCCAATAAACCCTTTTAGCAGAAGGTGGGTGATGTGTTTATAAAAAGATAAAGAGAGGGCAGATACATTCTATGGAGGTCTGGTGAGGTGTGGGGGAAGGGAGTGCCTCAGAGGGCCCAGGCCCAGGCATCCCTTCCCCCTGAGGGAGCAGCCAGTATAGTATAGAATAGAGTTTATTTGGGGTATGGGGAGGGGAGTTAAGACAGTAGTAGAGGCAGGGAAAGGCAGAGAGAGAGAGAGGAGAGAGAGAGAGAGAGAGAGAGAGAGAGAGAGAGAGAAGAGTAGGGAGTAGAGGCTGACCATGAGCATGTGGGGAGAGAGAGAGGGAAGGTAATGGGGAGAAAGGGGGAGAAGGGGAGCAGAGAAAGAGCAAGAGAAAAACAAGAGAGCAAGGAAGGGACAAGCAGCCCCTTTTATAGTGGGTCAGGCCTACCTGGCTGTTGCCAGGTAACTGTGGGGCAGAGCATACCTGGCTGTTGCCAGGTAACTATGGGGCAGAGCTTAAACAGAATACTAACAGTGAGGGTACATGTAATGATTTTGGTTTGGAGTAACTTCAACTCATTGAGCCACTGTCTACCCAACATTAACAGATTAGAATTCATTAACACTTCCCCTTTCTTTTCCTGCTTGCAAGGATGCAATACCATTTGGAAGACTCAGATTTCACATACTTTGGTATGAATCACAACACCTTTTGCTCTAGGGAGTGGATTTTTTGAGCTAAGTCAGAGGTAGATGTGAAGAGAGTATTGGGGGCCAGAGTTGAACAGAGAGTGGACTGCTTTGTCCATTTAGGAAACACTGTGTCCTTGTGCCTCTCTTCACACTCTGAGGCAGATTGTTGAGTAGTGATTTCTTAGAATGATAGGGTACTTCAATACTCAAGGACTTGGTAAGTAAGATTCTATATGAGCAATCAGTTGAAGAAGCAAATAAGATTCTGAGGAGAGCATTAATCATCTCTGCATCTAATAGGACTTTCCTAAGGCCACATATACACGAATGTAGAATTTTAAATAGGGTTTCTTTTTGTACACTTAAAAAAGGACAAGAATATGTCTTGTTAAAAAATAATGATTTCTTAGTAGTTCTTTCTACATGAAAATGAACATGGAAAGCAAAGGTCCTCAGGCTCTTGCCCTGCATGCTGAAAGAGATCCCTTTACTTCAGCCACATTGGGCTAGTGCATCTGGGGCGCTCGCTTTGGCCCATACGCTTTTGAAAGGTGACCAAAAATGCTCTTACAGTTCAGGTGCTTCTTCATAAAAAGACTACATACTACCTTTTGCTTGCCAAAATCAACTTGGCCCAGCATTTCACATATTCTAATTGAATGAATTATAAAACCTGTTTTCTTTCTTTCACATTGGTGGCTGTTTCTTTGATATAAGGACTGAGGACATATTGGCAGATGTTAAGAGTTACCTTTGTTTCATCTGTTGAATTGTAGCTTTACTTCAAAAACTCAAAAGCCTGTAATGTAATGTTCTTGTGACTCTCTGAGGAGAAATCCACCAGGGAGACCATTTCCTTCTTTCTCCTCAATGACAAAAGTGTGGGGAGCTATTAATAAAAGTTGGCAGTACTGAAATCTTGAAAATGACTTGAAAGAAGAATTTGCATGGGACACCGCCACCCAAACTCAGTCCAGGTGTGGCCATCTCTTCTGCGCCTGGACTTCGAGGGGAGGGTCATGAGGCTCTGCTGCAATTCTTAAGAGACATCTGGAAAAGAGGACGCCACTGTCTTCTTAGAACACATCTTTTAGCCTGGAGGGGGATATTGCTATATGGTCCCCAGTTCGTAACTGTGAAAGTTAAGCAAGATCAAGCTTTCAAAGCAGATTCCTGGGATGTAGCCTATATGGAACAAGGCAACAAGGTCTTTAGTCCCACAGACTTTCACTCCCATCTCTATAATATGGCTAGTAAAGACATGAAGCCAGTATCTTTACAGAAGAGCACATTTCAGAGATATTTTGAGATATTCTGTACTCTGAGACATTGTTATAGCCCCAAAGGGAAAGCCACTGTAGGTGAATTTATCTAAAAGGTTGGCATTCAAATGATATCTGAGGAACCCTAAGGAACATTTCTTTAGGCTATATCCCAACTCATTTTCAATGCCTGAGGACATTGAAATGGCACTCAGTAAATAGTCACTTTTTTCATGACCACTATAACCTTTGGAATACTAAAAACAATTACCTACTGGTTTTAAATTTATGCCAAATCTGGTTCCAAATGAATAATCCATCCTACTTGAGAACAAATGATGATGATGATGGTAATGATGATTATGCTAATAATCACCATCATCATAATAATAATAGCTGCTATTACTAAGCAATTACTATGTGCAAGGCACTATATTAAGCTCTTTGCATGCATTTTTCTTATTTATGCTTATAACAATACTGAGAAGTAGGTATATAATTATCCTTGCTGTAGAGATGAGAAAGGGAGACTCAAAAAGGTTTAAATAATGTATTCAAGGTCCCATAACTGGTTAGTGGCTGAGTTAGCATTCAAAATTAGGCCAATTGGAGCTAGAAATGTACCTCGGTGGTAGCGTATGAGCCTAGCATTCGTGAGGCTCTGGATTCCATTCTTAGCACTATTAGTAGTGAAAGGTTGGTGACCGGAATCTGGGAAGGGGAATGTAGAAGGTGGGATGGGGAGGGGTGTCATGGACACTAACAGTTAAATAGGAGCAAGCAGCTCTGAGTGACTAGGGAGAACAATTATATGCGGAATATTTCAACATTTTCACCATAAAGAAATGATAGACATTTGAGGAGATAAGTTTAATGTGATTGAGACGTTTACTTGGTGCACACATGTACTGAAAAAACATGGGATATTTCAATAATATTTACAGATGTCATTTATCAACTTAAAAGTAATTGGAATTAATAAATAGTATTGTTAACAAGCACATAGCTTATGCTGGGTTGTTAAGCAAGAAACAACTTGAGATCTCCTGATCTAGCCTTAAGTGAGCCAGTGGAGAAAATATTTATTATCTGTCAGAGGCAACTAGTCAAAGGCCTTCCTCTAGGTTCTAGTCCAGACCCCTTTGCTAACTAGCCATGTGATCCTAGGGATACCACTCATTTCATCAGAAGGTTGGGTGTTTCTTCTTCTGTAACATAAGGGAGAGAGATTTGATGACTGCTTATATTTTTATTTTTACCTTCTTGATTCCAGTATCTTATGAGTAAATAGACCAGAGAAATGTAGCTGATTTAAAATTCCAACATTTGATCTTCAGGGTTTAGAAAACTAATTCTATTCACAATGACAGCAAATAGCATACTCATGAATCCAAAATGTTTTATCTTCAGTCTTTCAATATATCCACTGAACTGTTTTATTGACAATATATTGATGAGTATAGCTACCTTCAAATATACTTATAGAATACCCGCTAGATAATGGACACTGTACCAAGTACTGGGATCCAGTAGCAAACAATGTCAAGACTCTTCTTCTCACAAAGGTTGTAGCCATACTATTGAAATGCAACCATTTCATTTTTATTTCTTTTTATTCTTAAATTTATTGTCATTACCTGTGTATATAGACGAGGTAGAAGATATGTATAAGTAGAAGCCAGAAGATGCTTTTTGGAGTCAGTTTCCTCCTTCCATATTTATACGGGTTCTTGGGATTAAATACAGATAGCCAGATTTGCCTTGCATTTTACCTGTTGAGCTATGTCAATGACCCATGGAACTGCAAACATTTTAAACACAAATGACAACTAATCGTTACTAGATGTTCTAATTCCTACTAAAATGCATTCTGTATTTTTTTACCTCCTAACTAAACAACATAAATCTTAAATATATGTCTGCATGCACTGATTACATCTAAAAACTTGTGTAAGAACAAATATATACCAAGAAAATACATTGTAATGTAAACAGGTATTTGACATTACACTTGTCTACACTTGACAGAAAGGAAGCTACAGAGTCATCCTATCATCCTTTATGTTTATGTAAAAGATTCCAGAGGCAGGTGTGGTAGCTTGTGCCTGTAACCACAGCAGCTTGGAGTCTGTAGCAGGAGGATCATCAGAAGTTTGAGGTCAGTTCGAACTTCATATTAAGTTCAAATCCAGCCTGAACTACTGAGACCTTGTCTCAAAAAATTCCTGTCTCAAAACATGCACGTGTATTTATCTTTCTTTTCCCATAGTACAGCTTTTCCATAAACTAAATTTGCATACAATTAGGTTTTATAACATACATTTTCAGGCTCAGTTTCAAAGGCCTTTACTCATTTTACAGATTTTTGTGTACATATCTGAAACTGTAGTTTGCTTAAGGTGCTTCACAATGCCATCCACTCCTTGAGACTGGTTTATTAAGCCATTTATTTTACTTACAACAAATATGATGATAATACTATATTTCCAATTCCTCTCTGAAATGTAAGCATTTATCTTATTAAATTCAGGACATTATTTTGAGTGTTAAAATCTGATGCTATGAGGAAGTATTATTTATTTTTTTAATGTATTATTATTATGCTACTGGCTCAGAGAGCAAACTGGATATAGGGAACGTTTTCTTTTCGAAAATAATTTTGCAAAGAGATGCGCAAACACAGTGGGCCTAACAGGCCCTTTGGCAGAAACAGCCATGGAATGGTTTAGCTAATGCCTGGCCAGAAGGTTTCTTTGCAAATGTGTGCCTACTACCCAACTAGCCATAATAAGGAAAGAACCACGGTGGCGATTCTTCCTGCACTGGACTTTGCAGGTTCTGTGATTAGTATCTATGGTTTTATTCCAACTGTGTTGGTGTTAAAAACTTCAAAGCAAATCCAAAGCCCAGTATTTAGGGGAATATATTTTAAAGGAATACTCACTACCAATTAGCCTAAACGGTAATGAAAATCATCATATATTTTCAATGATGAAAGATCCCAGTAGGGGGGCTCCTAATGGATGACAGGTGCCAGAGTGAGAGGCGTCCGGTGGGAGGACGGCAAAGCCTGTTTCTTAGCTGGAGAAAGCACAGCTCACTCTGAAAAACTGGACTTTGAACACAGACAGAGGCAGCCCACAGTCTCCTCTGTTTCATTCAGGACATTGCTGTTTAGAATTAAGTCCTCTGAACCCTTCTGGGAGGAGTGAACAGACAAGCACAAGTTCACTGTCCCTTTTGCTCTCTTGGCATAACTACTGAAGGCATTAACATAAACCACTAATAGATGGGCAAAGAGGTTAGGGGATTCTTTTGAACAGCTACTGTGCTTACTCCTGGAATATGCTTTTCACTAAAGCGTGCCTGCCATTTGACCAGGGGTAGACGTTTCTTTACTGATGTGTTCCAAGCATTTCAAATGGTGTCTGTCACACAATGGTTGTTCAGAAAAACTGAATGGATGAGAAAATGGATCTTATATATAAGAGTAACCCTATAATCCTTTGTCTGGACCTCATCTTTTTCATCTATTACAGTTATTTCAAGAAGTGCTCCATTTCTGTCTGCCATATTAACACACTCCCTTACTCAATATTTTGCTGGTATTGTAGTTTATTGAATTTATGAGAGTTGTAGAGAAAACTGATAAATCACTCTCAACGTCATAATTTTTTTTTTTTGAAACAGAGTCTCACTATGTAGCACTGGCTGTCCTAGAACTCACTATGAAAGCAAGGCTGGCCTTAAACCTCACAGAGATCTCCCTACCTATGCCTCTCCCCTCTCCCCCAGGGATGGGATTAAAGGTGTGTACCACAATACCCCGCAAGCACAACAGTTCAAGTCCTGTGTATACAGGTAGTAAACATGCAATTAAGGAAACGAACCTGGCTTATACTCACAATCCCCCATCTGTTACCACTTCATCATAATGCAAACATCTACCTGACTTTGAATAGATTGGTGTCTCCTATAGGACATGAATACTGTGTTGTGCCCTCTTTATTATGGCTTCGCTTGCTTGGTACTTTCTTTATAGTGAGAGGCATGACTGGGCTTCATTCATCCACATTGCCATAGAGTGCTTACATAGATTCACATTTACCTGGCCAATATGTCGTTAATAGACAGTTGTGTTATTTCTATTCAGAAACGTTATGAATAAGGCTGTTGTGGGGGTACTTGTGCTTGATTTTTAATAATACTTAGGTTTGCCCCATTATGATAGAGAGAATGTGCCTTATTCTTTGCAATTTTTCTACTACTGTCCCTTCCATGTTAGGAGGGATCAGTCTAGTCAGTTACCATAAATGCAGATCTTCTGGCAGGAGTTGACTCTGCAATTAAACCAGACTGAAAATGCCTAGCTAGATTTTGCTATATGGTCACCACTCCTCCAACAATCACTCATGTTTTTAAGGAATGAAATATTCATGCAACCAGAAGATCAGTGGTTATATGAGTATGTCAATGTTTGGTGCCACACACATTTTATTGCCTAAAGCATTGGGTTATCTGGGTGACAACACATGGATGAATCTGAAGTAAACTACTACTACCCATTAAAATCTAGCTCAAAGAAAGGATAATGAAGTGGTTCAAATGGTAAAGGCAACATCCCTGATACCAAGCCTGACAATCTAAGTTTGATCCCTGGGCTCCACAGGGTGAGAAAAAAATAATTCAATCCCATAGGCTGTTCTCTGATCTCTATGTATGATCATGGTGTGTGCACAGCACGAATCTCTCTCTCTCTCTCTCTCTCTCTCTCTCTCTCTCTCTCTCACACACACACACACACACACACACACACACACACACACATGGTAGATAGATAGATAGATAGATAGATAGATAGATGATAGAAAGATACATAGACACAACATAGATACATAGATAATAGGTAGATTTATAGAGATTTAAACCTTTCTTTAAGTGTACAGTTTGGCAGCATTAAATACATTCATAGTTACACAATCATCACCATCATGAATTCTCCCAAACTGAAACTACAAACCTCAAATGCCATATCCATCCATTCCATTTACTCCAGCCTCTGGCATCCATCATTCAATATTTTTGTCTCTGAATTTGACTACTCTGTGAACTTCATAAAAGTCATCCTGTGTCATCAGTTTGTATCAGTATTAGTTCATTTAGCGTAACACCATGAAGGCTCATCTATATCATTCCATTTGGCTAGTTTTCTGTCCTTTTTAAGGATGAATATTAATTTCACATTGCATACTTGTATGCCACTGTTGTATCCATTTGCTTAAGTTCTATCCCTTACTGATTTTAAATGTTACTGCTGTCAACAAGATTATATAGTGGTTTCCATGTTCAAAGGGCTACTCTTGTTATTGTGCGAAATTCGACAGTAAGTAAGAGTGGAAGATGGAGGCCAGTGAGGAAATCACATAAAAAATAATGATCATGTGGTGGAAAGTGACAATTCATCAAGAAAAGGCTAGAAATCTGGGCTAAAAGAGTCAGCCACTTCCTGTGCTTTATTTCTTCCCAGATCAGCATCTGGCATTGTGCAATTCATGTCTATTATCACTTTCTCATGGAATTTCAGTAGTATGGTCTCAGTGTGTCCCCCAAAATCCATATATTAAGGACTTAATCTTCAATGGAGCCATAATGGGAGATGGGAGTTGGCACTGTTTAGGTCATAAGGCTCATGCCCTTATCAATAGATTGATATTGTTGCCACAGGATGACTTCATGGTAACAGGTCTGCTTTTTTTTTCATATTCCTCTCTGCTGTGATACCCTGGGGAAGCTATTTCTTCTCATCTTCGATAGAAAGCAATGACAGAACAACAACAACCAAAAAAACTACTCTATTCAATTCCAGTTTGGTGAACTAATGAATTTTATTGGCGTTACTTAAAGAAACATGGATAACTCTGGCAGTTACAACACCATAAAGCCCACCCAACCATGGGTGACAAGCCCCAGAAAGCTGCATCTTGGAAGCTCCCTGCAAATTCAACTCTTGCATAAAGAGCCTCTTCTACTCTCTGTGATTACTTGCTGCTTATATAATCTCCTGAGAAAGGCCTCATGAGGCTTATGAGTTTCATGTATTTCCTGAGTCTTTTAAGCATCCTGTGAGTCTCAAATGCATGACCCTCATGAACTTCCATGTTCTGTCCAGGAGACAATTTTTTAATCAAAATGAACCAGCTACATATATACCACTCTGTTTAAGAAGAGAATTCAATGTATCATATTGGAAGTAGATAGTGTGGCCTGTAACCTATCACACTTTTTTTGAGACAGAGTTTCTCTGTGTAATCCTAGATGTCATGGAACTCACTCTGTAGACCAGGCTGGCCTTAAACTCAGGGATCCGCCTGCCTCTGCTTCCCAAGTGCTGGGATTAAAAGTGTGTGCCACCACTGCCTGGCTATACTTTCTTGTTCTCCAAACCTGAGAATAAATTCTATTGTTTGTAAATTACCCATTCTCAGGTATTATGTTATAATAACAAAAAACAAAAAGATTCAGATGTCCTTTCTGCAAATGCAATTTTAATTTCACCAGAGGTAACCAGTAAACAATATCTTTAAGGCTACCAAGTGAATTATGAAGGTTACATATGGAATTAACTGAATCTTAAATGGCTGGACATATCTGTGAGAGGTTTTTTTCTTAATTAAATCCTTTGAAGTGAGATGACCCACTTCTAATCTGTATCTTTGAGATAAGAAGATCCACCTTTAATCTGGGCCACACCTGCTGAGAGCTTATATAACATGGAAGAAGGAAGCTTGCTCTCTCTTTGCCTGCTTGCTCTTGCTTTTTGCTAACGAGTCCACTATTCTTTATGAATGAAAGACAGACAGACAGATCCTTTTGTGTGAGTTCTGTTCCTAGAGAGATATGACTAATACACAAATCTGCACTGAGTAGACACAGCATTTTATGCTTTTGAAATTCGCAGATGCCCTTGCTGAGGTATGCTGTCTGCAGTCTGGCCACTGTAACTATGGCTTTTCTTCTTTTCCTTCCCACAGGCTCATTATAGCACTGTGCCCCTCTAATAATCATTTGGTAAATGCTTGTACATTGAGGATGGCTAGGAAACTTTATATCTTAGATAATAGAAAGGAAAACTGTTATACAGTGAGGATTTTATATGTACATAGCTTTATGTTTTGTTCCTCTTCTCCTGTGGGCCTTTGGTGCTCTTCCTAATTTTCACAATTTTCAGGGAAAACGAGATTGCCACATGATTAAACACAGTTGAGTTTATTAGGATAGGCCATTTACTACTCGTAAGAAATACCTAATTGGGCCATGCATGCTGATCGTACAACAAAGAAGCCATAAAATAAGAAATCTCTTCCTTTCTCATCTGTTCTGGACATAGCCATACTGTAAAAAGATGTGTAATATTTTGAAAGCCTCAACTGCTTGGCATATGTTTTAAGAAAGTTCACAAGCATATTCACAATGACAAAAGTTATGTGTTATTTTCTTTATTTTCTTGCCAAAACAACACATTATAAAATATAGACTATTTGGGTGGGGTCACATTTAGACTACAAGTACATGTAGAAACTACAAAATCTAAGATCAAGAAAAAGGGACCCAGAGACGAGGAGAACAGGAAGACTAACAGATGTGGAGATGCGGCTAGAGAACACACTTATTAGAGTTACCACTGAACATTTCACAGGAGTATGTATGCAGAGAATTTTGTACAGTAGTGTTTACATGTCAGTCTCTATGTTATATAAGGAACATGGCACAAGAAATTTGGGATTGGAATAACTCTACACATAAAGTGAATTCTGAGAGCTAACTCTGAGTCATCTATCAGCCTGAATATAACTTATTCACTCTTCATCTACTGGCAAATTGTACTTGGTAGCTATTGTTATGTCTTTTACTATGTTAATATTTTATATGTAACAAATACAATCATTAAGCAACCCTATGAAATAGATATTGTTAGTGTAACTACTTTAGAGACAAGAAAACTGAAGTTTGGGACCTAGAAGAGTTAATATGTAAGCCATGTTTTATCTGAGGCCAAAAGTAGTGCCCTTAACTACCATATAATACTGCATGGGAAAGCAACAACCGAAATGTGGGATCTAAACTAAGGGCTCAGAAAACTAGAACTGAATGTGACCAACACAGAAGCACAATGGATAATTCAAAGGGACTTGGTTCCTAAAAAACACAGATCCTTAGAGAAGCCAACTGACAGCACAAGAGTGACACTAGTGAAGCCTAGATATTCCAAGATGGTGAAAAGCTGAAGAAACAGGAGCAAGGTATTTCTTAGGGGAACCGATAATAGAGTGAAGCCACTCTTGGTGTGCTCAATGAGCCCCAGTAATTTCTCTATTATACCAGACAGTCATAACCATTCTCCCTTTTGTCACCTGACAGAATGTGAAGAGACTACAAATTGGATGGCCAATTCTCAAGGAGTATTACTACCAAGAGAAAGGAGTTTTCTATCTGCCCCCTACCATTACAATGCATCCACAATTCTTAAAAGAATACCTGGCATGTAGTAGGTACTCAACACATGCCTGTTGTATTCAGGTTTGTGGAGTGAATAAATGCTGAGTAACATGCTAAATATTCTTCAGTCTCCAAAGTACAGAATCAGACCTTTTGTTCTCCTCTGTGACAGTGCTGTTCAACCTAGTATTTCCACTTCACCTCTTTTTAGGGAGGCTATGGCCAAGAATCCAGGCAAAAGATCCAGACACAAGCTGTGGGAGAGATGACTCAGAGCTTAAAACACTTGCTACTCAGCCAGACAGCCCAAGTTCAATTCCAGCACTCACATGGTGGTATATGATCATCTATAATTACAGTCCCAATAATTATATCCGGTATCAGCCTCTGTAGTCATCAAACATGTATGTATGACATGGGCCTGTATTCATGGAAAACACTAATACACATAAAATAAGAAAATAAAGTTGACAAAACAAAGATCCATGCCCAAGGCAAGATTTGGCTTTCTTCAGCTATATGAAGTTCAGCATGGTATATGACTTAGCTTAGCTGAAAGAATACAATCAAAAGTCATGGCATGTCAGAACAATCATAGTGTGTTGACAGAGGCTCTCTAAGTGTGGCACTCTGAATGAGGACTGGATGGAAAAGAGCCAACCAGCTGACAGAAGACATCTAGTAGACAATAGAATCGAGAAAGAGAAGTTTGTTTCAAAATTTATTTGAAATTATTTTATTTTGTATTTGTACCTATGGCTGATTTGTCTGAATGTATGTGTATTTATCAACTGCATGTGTACTCCAATGGAGTCCAGAAGAGGGTGTTAGGTACTCTGGGAGTTTCAGAGAATTTTGAGCATCCATGTGGATACTTGGAATGGAACCTGGGTTCTCTGGGGGTGTAGTTAGATTTCTTAATTGCTGACCCTCAATCTCAAAATGTTGAAAATGTATTATTATTACTACAGCCTATCACAGCCTGCTCTGATAATAGCTTACTTTTTGGAAAAGGTAATCCTTAGAACAAGATGCCTTTGGCAAGAGTCACTGGAAGTCATTAATGAATGCCTGCAATCCATAAATCTATTCTTGTTCATACCACTCGTCTCTGCATTTACACCACTCTTGCCAGTTTCTCTGTTGCACAAATCTTCCCTCTGTGTAATTCATCTTTTCCAGATTTTACCCAAATGATACTATAGCAACTAAAAACAGAGTTAAGAACTATCCTTAGAATTTATCCAGATTTTACTGAAGATTTGTTGAAGACAAATACAAACAGTTCTTTTTTTTTATTTTAGCCACAGCCTCATATGGCCCAAGCTGGCTGTGGATTCACTATGTAGCTAAGGATGACCTTAAACTTTTAATCTGCCTGCCTCTACCTCCTATATTCTGTAATTACAGGCATGTATCTACCCACACCTAGTTTATAAGGTGCTAGAGATAGAACCCAGGACTTCATGAATACTACATAAGCATTGTAATAACTGAACTGCACCCTCAGTCTCCAGAGTAGAACTTGAAGCATTAAATAAACATTTCCATAAGTTTTTTTTTTACCATAAGTTTTCTTAATATAGCATGTCTCAAAAGATTTTAATGCTCAGGGTAAATCTCTGGGAAGAATCTAGACTCTTCAATATCACTGTGAACACACTTAAGAAATAAAATACCTTCCTTTAAGTGACATTTGTCAGTGTCTAACTCATAATGTCCAGCAAACACAGTAAATTCATTATGAGAAAGAATGTCATGTTTGATTATATTGTAGCTAGTAGGTATATCTAAACATAAGACCTACAGTCAATTGGGACTAGAAGAGGCTTCTTGCAAAATCAGATGGCTGACAAACTATGAGTAACAGAAATCATCCAAGTGACCTTGGAGTTTCTGAGAGACAAAAGAAGAGAAGGTAAGAAGGATATTGTGGTGGTTTGCATGAGAAGGGCCCCCATAGACTCATATACTTGAATACTTGGTCTCCAGTTAGTGAAATTGTTTGGGAAGGACTAGAAGGTATGACATTCTTGGAAGAAATGTGTCACTGGGGGCAGATTTTTGAGGTTTCAATGGCTCATAGCACTCTCAGTTAGCTCTCTCTGCCTCTTGGTTATATCTCAAGATGTGAGCTCTCAGCTACTGCTCCAGGGACAAACTTGACTGCCTGCAGCCATGCTCCCCCAAACTCTAACTCTCTGAAACTATAAGGCATGAGTAAACATTTTCTATGATAAATTGCCTTGGTTGTGGTGTCTTAGGACAGCAATAGAAAAAAGTAAGACAAGTATCAATCAGACAAGAATATTTTCATCACTTTAGGAGGACAGCAAGGACAATTTTCTGGAAAACTGACCATTTATGTAATACCTAGTCTGTGACAGTCAAATCACAAGTATATTTGAAACAGTATTTTGTTGAGCCCTTCTAACAATCTTACAAGGTAGGTCAGGTCTTAAGATTCTTTTGAATTTGAAATATTGATATTAAATTTCAAAAGATTTGTTAAATTTGCCTGGGTTCATCTGGCTTGTTTGTTGCCAGGCTGAGATTCCTGCCTAAGTCTACCTTAGCAACCCATGATCTTTGCTCCCTCCACTAGACAGTCATAGAGCCCAGTGTTTCTTGATCTCTGCCTTAGGAACACCCACTTAAACAGTAAAGGAGGAACGTGTTAACCCGAACAGCTAGCACAACAGTTGCCTAAGGTATAGGATGTGAGTGAGAGGAGATGTGATAAGAAAGGGACTCAGGGCCAGATGCCTGAACTTAGTCCTCTCACAAATCACTAAAGGTGCAGAGAAGTACCAGGTTCCTGGTGGCTTGAATACATCCTCAACAAAGGAAGCAGTGTCATATGGGAATTTTCAGAATATGTTTCAGATGAAAAACAAACACCTCTTCAAAAAAAAAGTGTCTATATTACATTTGCTGATAGTTCTGTTTCAGAAGTTCAGAGACCTGACCTCCAAAGGAAAAGACAACAGACCCAAACAGAAAACCAAAGGCATTGTTAATCAGCCATCTGCACTGATGAGGTAGGAAAATAAACGAAAGCAAAGCAAAACAAAACACAACAAAACCACCTTAAACAAAAAACGTCTTCTTTTGAGACAGGAGGAAAACTCTGGCTTCCCAAAGCCCTGTCTGTGTTTTCCGTATTTATGCTATGATGTGACTGGGACCTCATGCTCTGATAGGGGGTGGGGGGTTCCCTTTTCATGCTATGTGATTTAATCTGTCTCCATCACTTCCCAGAGTCTGACAGGAATCAGCTTAAAATGCCAGAGCTTGACTTCAGCCAAGTGACGCCCACCTCCCAAGCCACAACATCATGGTGTAGCCTCCTCACAGGCAAGGAAACAGTCAATAAGGAAATACCATAGTTAGGCTCTTTGCAACTTGCTGGAAGTGTGGCTGGCGCTTCATTTCCTGATCACTCAGGTGGAAATTGTAAAAACAATTAAGAGCTATGACTAATCACCAAATCAAAGCAGGTTGCCCGACTCATTTGCAATTGCGCACTGAGTTCTGTGTGCCAACAAAGACTTGGGGAGTTTATTATTTAAACCAATTAAAAGCTCCAGGCAAAGTGAGGAGTCAATTTGTGGCCACGTGGTGGGAGAACAGAAGTTGGAAGAGCCTGAGGAATTTTGGGAGCAGAGCCATATGGCTAAAATCGAAATGAAGCACCCAGAATCACTAGGAATGTCTGCACAGAAAGCAATTTCAGACTTAAGAAAAACAAAAGCATCTCATCACCTAGTCAGAACAGACCAGTGCTCTGATATGCATCCACCCTACCACTCCTGTGCGCCAGGCCAGTAGTCCTGTGCAACAGTAAAAAAAAAATCAAACTGACTAAAATCTGAACGCTGTTCAGCAAGAGACATGGCTAAATTTCCTGTCCAGCATTTGGGCTTTTATGTATTTTAGGGCTACCTAGAGAGTTTTTAAAGGTCCAGATGATGAAAATCGGCTGCCCTGCCCTTCTTCCCAAATGAGGTGCATAGTCCATCTGGAGAGGGCACTCACACGCACTTGAAGGAAGCTGTGGGCCATAAACTGGAAAGTAAAGAATTAAAAACTGAAGTCATTTGATAGCAAATTACACATACACACACACACACACACACACACATATATATATATATATGTGTGTGTGTATATATATATATATGTGTGTGTGTGTGTGTGTGTGTGTGTGTGAGTGTGTGTGTATACGTATGTGTATGTGTATACGTATGTGTATACATATGTGTATGTGTATGTATGTGTATACGTATGTGTATGTGTATGTGTATATCAAGGTAGCACAATGGCTAGAGACTTCAGCAAATAACTCTTATAGAATGGGGGCTATAGAGTAAGACTTTAAGTTTTGTTGTTTGGAGAGAGACAGAGAGAGAGAGAGAGAGAGAGAGAGAGAGACTAGAGGAGCATTCCAGGCTGACCTCAGACTTGCTATGGAAGTGAGGATGACCTTGAACTTTTAACCCTTTGCCTCCACCTCCTAAGTGCTCCAGTTACAGATCTGTGCCTCCTTGCCCTGTTTATAAGGTTGGGGCTGGAACCCAGAGCTTCGTGCACACTAGGTGAGCACTCTGTCCGCTGATCCACTAAGCCAGCGTCTCTACCAGGAAGTTCTCACTTTCCCTGTTCTTCTGGCCTGCAGGCTCGTTTGCTTGTACCCACTGTTTTCCAAGAATCCCCCTGCACCACCCCCACCTTGTCTAGAAGTCTATTCTTGTCCTTCCACGGGTTGTCACTTCAAGGTCCTGGTTCCATCTCTCTTCTAGTTTCCAGCAAAGCAATCATTCTTCAACCCTCCTTGTAGAAGAAGGAAGAACAAAACTGTAGCAGCATCCAGTTGACAAACATTGAAGCTGTCACGTGGCTGCAGCTGTCCATTTTCAGGCTGGACACTACCACTGATGCCCTAAGACTAAAGCATTTTCCATAGCAACAAATGGAATGGCTCATGATAAGCCAAGAAATAAATTAAATCAATTTAATAACAAAGAAGAGCACATAGAAATGTATCCCTTAAAATCTGAGTTTATGGAGGAGTTTATAGATTGTCAGAGAGGTGATCACTATGTTGCTCTACTATTCTATTCCTTTAACTCAACGGGGAAGAGGAGGCAAAGGGACTATATTCCCAACCAGTTAGCTGTTCTTAAACTGCCACTTTCCCCCACAGTGGACATCTAGTCTTGATCTCATACAGTTCCTACAAGTTGGCAGAAGCAGCACAAACTAACATTTCAGATGGGGGAGACCATCCTTGACTGTTTAGGTTAAAAGAGAAAAGAAAAAGACTATAATGAGGCTCGGCAGGGTGGCTCAGCAGGCTGTGGTGCTTGCTGCCAACTCTGCCGTTCAATCCCCATACCACACATGGCGGAAGGAAAGGGCTTCTGAAACTTGCCCTCTGAACTCCACACGCACGAACACAGTGGAATGCACAAGTGTGCATGGGCACACAGACATACACAATTAATTGACTAATTTAGTTATAGATAGTAAAACTATAACAACCTAAAAAGCACAAAATTGCAAGATCTATGAGTTCAAAGTTGTTGTTTTTTTTCCTCTTGGTAGGTGGGGCTAAGAGGCCCTTTTAAATCAGACAGCTTTCAGGGAGCAGCTTGGCTCTAAAAACGAATGTCCTTTGTAAACAAACTATCGGATATGCTAGAGATTTAAAGCATATGATAAGCTGGGCATTGGCAGCAAATGTCCCTTTAGTAAATCAATGTGCCTGGGAATTGCGCTAATTGAACCATTGGGAGTAGATTTCCAAAGAGGAATATGGTCCTGTCTGAAGACACCCATGAAGTACAAGCAGATACAAGTTTTGGAACATTCCTTCATCTGCTTAAGAGCATCAGGAACTTGGCCTATAGAGTACCAACTGGCCACCTAGGCCTGGCAGGTATGATAAGCATTACAACTGCCAAATAAGATGTAGTTCTTCTCTAAAAGAAATAGGTATACCTGAGGAATACAAAACATGTTTCCTTTGAAATTAGACACTACCATGTCACTTGATTTGGCCAATGATAGGAAAGTGAAACTATATTTACTTCTAACCAGAAGCATTTCTTTGTAAGAGACTTCCCAGCAAACATGCGAAAGATCTGTACGACAAGAACTTCAAGACTCTGAAGAAGGAAATGGAAGAAGACCTCAAAAAATGGGAAAACCTCCCATGCTCATGGATCGGTAGAATCAATATAGTTAAAATGGCCATTTTGCCTAAAGCACTATACAGATTCAATGCAATACCCACCAAAATCCCAACTCAATTCTTCACAGAGTTAGAAAGAACAATTATCAAATTCATCTGGAACAACAAAAAACCCAGGATAGCTAAAACTATTCTCAGCAACAAAAGGAAATCTGGGGGAATCAGTATCCCTGACCTCAAGCAATACTACAGAGCAATAGTGTTAAAAACTGCATGGTATTGGTACAGTGACAGGCAGGAGGATCAATGGAACAGGATTGAAGATCCAGAAATGAACCCACACACCTATGGCCACTTGATCCTCGACAAAGAGGCTGAAAACATCCAATGGAAAAAAGATAGCCTTTTCAACAAATGGTGCTGGTTCAACTGGAGGTCAGCATGCAGAAGAATGCGAATTGATCCATCCTTGTCTCCTTGTACTAAGCTCAAATCCAAATGGATCAAGGACCTCCACATAAAGCCAGACACTCTGAAGCTAATAGAAAAGAAACTGGGGAAGACCCTTGAGGACATCGGTACAGGGAGAAAGTTTCTGAACAGAACACCAATAGCGTATGCTCTAAGATCAAGAATTGACAAATGGGACCTCATAAAATTACAAAGTTTCTGTAAGGCAAAGGACACCATCAAGAAGACAAATGAGTAGAGTTTTTCTACACAATGGAGTACTATTCAGCCATTAGAAACAATGAATTCATGAAATTCTTAGGCAAATGGATGGAGCTAGAGAACATCATACTAAGTGAGGTAACCCAGACTCAAAAGGTGAATCATGGTATGCACTCACTAATAAGTGGTTACTAACCTAGAAAACTGGAATACCCAAAACATAATCCACACATCAAATGAGATACAAGAAGAAAGCAGGAGTGGTCCCTGGTTCTGGAAAGACTCAGTGAAACAGTATTTAGCAAAACCAGAATGGGGAACTGGGAAGGGGTGGGAGGGAGGACAGGGGAAGAGAAGGGGGCTTACGGGACTTTCGGGGAGTGGGGGGGGGGGCTAGAAAAGGGGAAATCATTTGAAATGTAAATAAATTATATCGAATAAAAAAAAGAATGAAAAAAAAAGACAAAAAAAAAAAGAGAGACTTCCCAGAGTTCCCTTGCCCTGGGTAGCTGTTTTATTTATTTATTTTTTTACAGTATTTATTGACTATGTTCCCCCAACCCCAATTCCTAGTTCCTCCCTACCCACTCAACTTTATTCCCTCCCTGTCTTCTCTCCTCCTCCCTCTAACCCTCTCTCAAGTACAAAAAATAAACCACAAAAAAAATGAAAATAAAAACAAGAAAGTGACCAGTAAGTCAAAACATACCAAAAATAAAGCAAGATGAACTAAACCAAACAAAGAGTCTATTTTGTGGGTATGAGACCTGTTTTGTAGTGTATGCTGAACACCCAGTGACACTCCATTGAGAAAAACCTTGTTTTCCCTTTGCAAGAAAGATCAGTTTCAGATAGTTCCTTGGAGGGACACCCTGAGTCCACTGTACACTCTCAGTACTGGGATTCCATCGAACTTGAACCTGTGAAGAAGGTCTTGTATATGCTGTCACATAAACTCTGTGTTCATGGACACATCAGACCTGTTATGCCAGTAAGACCATGTTTCCTTAGAGTTATCCACTATCTCTGGCTCTTACAAGCTTTCTAGAAGCCTTCTCTTCTACATAGATCCATGAACCTTGAAGGGAAGAGATTGATTAAGCCATTCCTTTCAGGACTGGTTGCTCTAAAGTTTCTCACTATCTGCACATTGTCCAGCTATGTTAATCCCCATCTACTGCCAGAAAAGGCTGCTCTGATGAGGGTTGATCAAGGATCTGATCTGTGGATAGAAGTATGCCATTGTGTCATTTTATTGCTAGGTTTCTTTAGCAGAATAATAATATCATTAGATTTTTGCCTAGACCCATGCTCTATCTAGTCTAAGATTCCTGTCTACTTTGATACTGTCAGGTGTGGGTTCTATCACATAGAGTGGATGTTAAATCCAACCAATGTGGGCTGGAGTGAGTAGGCACCCTACATGTTAAAAGAAAAACTCCTAGTTTCCCTCATTTAGTGCAAACATTGATAAAAGTCTGTTGTTCTTTCATTTTGACCTTTGTTTTCCCCTATTCCTAGTTGCTTCAGGGCTTTCATCACGAGGTAATTTTGGACTTTGTCAAAAGCCTTTTTTTTTTTTTTTGGCATCTTTTGAGGCAATCATGCGATTCCTGTTCTATTTACCTGCTGAGTTACATTTATTAATTTTCATATGTCAAAGTACCATTGTATGCATAGAAGAAAACCAACTTGGCAATAGAGTGTAATGATTTTAACCTGTTTGTGAATTGAATTTGCAAGAACTTTATATGAGAATTTTTGTGCCTATGTTCAGTAGTTTTCCTTCCTCTCATGCCCTTATCTGGTTTTCTTATCAGTGTAATACTGGCTTTGTTTTACGTTTGGGTTTGTTCCTTCCTCTTCTGTTTTATGAGACAGTTTTAGGAGTGTTGCTATTAGCACTTCCGTAAAAGTCTGTTAGAATTCAGAAGTCAATCTGTCTGGTTCTGATCTTTACTTCCTTGGGAGAACTTTATTACTGCTTCCATCTTTTAAAGTTGTTTGTATCATTTCATGAAAATTTGTAGATCATATGCAGCTAGGTATATGCAGAAGAAAACATTTCTTCTATGTTTTCCAAACTTTATTGTTTATAAGCTATAAATATACTCCCAAATCAGTCTTTGGATTTCATTGGTATACATTATAATGTCCCCATTTTCATCATTGCTCTCATTAATCTGAATCTTCTTTCTTTGGATTGTTTAGCCGGGAGGTTGTTAATGATTTTTTAAAGAACTAGCTCTTCATTTTATTGATTCTATGTGTTCTTTTAATCCCTACTATATTAATTTCTGCTCTGATATTTATTACTTCCTCAACTTAGGGTTTTGAGATTCAGTTTGTTCTTATTTTCTAAGACCTTGATGTTACAAGTATAAAAGTGCCATTCATTGAAATATTTAATGTTTTCCAAATTGTGGAATGCATGATGTAGATGACCAATATTGAACAATCTAAAGCACACATTGACAATTTATAACCTTCATCAATAACCTCCATTTATAACCTCCAAGACTGCCCAGGCATGGTGATACAGACTTGTAATCCCAACATGAAGGAACGCATAGAGAGACCAAAACCTTATCCCCAAACCAAACGCCAGATGATTCTCTTACACTCTCTATGAAGTAGTCTCATAAAAATGTACTAAACAGAAAGACATGTCTTGTGGTTTTATCTGAGATCAGTGTTAAGATGGATTCCATCATCTTCACTTTTTCAAACCTGATCTGAAAAATACTCCAGCAAGCAATGTGACTGCTGCATGCACTTCCCTTTTGATGTTTTTCTAAGTCAAAGTCTGCCTAGAATGTTCAGCCTGAGGCAGAAATTTTCACTACTGTTTACCTGAAATTCCTTTTTTTTTCTTTTTAAATGTATTCTTCTCTCATACAACACAGTCTAACCACAGTTTCCCCTCCATCCCAGACACTCCCACCTTCTCTCTCCCCTAGATCCAGTCCTCCTTCATTTCCCTTCTGAAAACAGTAGGCTACCCAGGAATATCAACTGAACACGGCATAACAAGACACCGTAAGACTAAATACTTTTTTTTCAATAACTGGAATAATTTTATTTACTGCAGTTCCAGGTATCAAACCAAAGATCTTGCATATGCCAGGAAATCCTCTACTATTTTCTGCACCCTCAGACCTAAAACCATAGTTCAGTATTTGGTTACAGAGAAGCTCAGGAGCAAATTGAACCTAAATTAGGCCAATTCTACAGAAAGTAACTTGTGAAACAAAGTCACATCCACAATGTGAATCTTCCTATAAGAGCTAGTTCTAAGACCTTTCAGGTTTTCTCCCATCTCTCTACTAACTTCAGAAGAAAGCTAGTTGCCATGGTATTGCACAGTGTTTGGATGGTCTTTAAGGATATAAGCATCTTGTTTATCAGGCTGAAGTAATAGAGAGTTAAACTATAGATTCAAAAGTAATTCAGTCATGTTTATTTTTTATAACATCAGACTATGACAGGGAAAGACAATGAGGCATAAAAGGCAACACAATACAAAGGAAACTTTATCTTGATAAAAGTCTATGTTCATAGATGAACTTAACATTTTCTAGGAGACCACAAACAGAAGGACTAGAGGTAAAAAAAAATCCATATATTGAACATATAAGTTAAATAAATGGCTTTCTAAACCTCACATTTCTAAACCTCAGAGTTTCTCAAGTTATGAAATGGTATCTCCCACAACATATCAAAATTCAGAGGAAAAGTAGCCAGCCCCAATTGATACATAGCTCCTGCAGCCAAGGCTCAGGTATCAAAACATAAAAGTGTAAGAGACTGCGGAATAGGAAGTTTGTTGTCCCATTGTGTGTCCTAAATATGTTAGAGAAGCTATATCCATGAAGTCTCATAAACAAGGCTTGAACAAGAATGCCTGAATAAGGATGCTACCAATCGAAAGGCTTATGTAGCAGGGGGAAATATCAGAGAGCTCTAGCCATAGATAAAGAGTTATAGACAACTTAGGAAAGTTGAAACTGGAAGAATGGAAGAGCCCCTACCTCTTGATAGTTATCCATTACCAAAATCATATACATATAAGTAACATAAACAGACTGAGCAGGTTGTATTTATGTATTCAGGAATGTGTGTGTGTAAGTTGTGTGTTGTGTGTGTGTGTGGGGGGGGTGTCTTAATTAGGGTTTTACTACTGTGAACTGACATCATGACCAAAGCAACTCTTATAAGGACAACATTTAATTGGGGCAGGCTTACAGGTTCAGAGGTTCAGTCCATTATCATCAAGGCAGGAACATGACAGCATCCAGGCAGGCATGGTGCAGCAGGAGGTGAGAGTTCTACATCTTTATCTGAAGGCATATATATATATATATATATATATATATATACATACATACATACATACATATATGACACAAAGAAACGGACGCCATGAATTTGAGAGAAAACAATACATTAGAAAGGTTAGATTAAGGTGAAGGAAAAGGGAAAATGGTGTAATAATAGTTCAATTAAAAACATAAAAATAAAAAATGGTACCTCAATCTCAGTGCTATTAATACTTTGCAGTGGATAATTCCTTCTTGAGAGTGTGGTGCTTCTATGTACATAACATACACTGTAAGACATTTAGCAATGACGGCTGCATATCCTTGGGTTGTAAAAAAAATGTCCCTAGACTCTGGCCAATATTATATTCTTATTATTTGCTAATTTGATACATGCATACAATATATTTAGACAATATCCATTCTTCCCTGTTTTGCAATTGCTTGCAGGTGCACATCCTCTTTCCAACTTTATATTATCTTTTTTATTGTTTTAAGCTTACAAGTCAAAATTGCCATTCATTGGAAAGCAGTGAATTGGGATAATCTTACCTCCATAATCATCATCTCAGGGTTTATCAACAATATGGTCTTGTAGGTACAGGTGCCTGTTGCTAAGCCTGAGGACCTGAGTGTGACCTCAAAGAATCTCCAGAGTGGAAGGAGATAACTGACCCCTGCAAAATGTCCTCTGACCACTATACTTAAGGTGTGTGTGTGTGTGTGTGTGTGTGTGTGTGTGTGTGTGTGTGTGAGAGAGAGAGAGAGAGAGAGAGAGAGAGAGAGAGAGAGAGAGACTATAAATAAATAAGTTAGCCGGGCGGTGGTGCGCGTGCCTTTAATCCCAGCACTTGGGAAGCAGAGGCAGGCTGATTTCTGAGTTCAAGGCCAGCCTGGTCTACAAAGTGAGTTCCAGGACAGCCAGGGCTGCACAGAGAAACCCTGTCTCAAAAAGACAACAACAAAAAATGCCTGGTATAAATAAATAAGTTAAATATAACCATTTTAAAAACATGTTAATTACTATAGTTGTCATTACTGTGCACCTACTATGTGTTAGTTGTTACTCGTGTACAGTCTCATTTCATCCTCACCACTGCCTTGCCAGGGATTATTTTCATTTCATTATGGAGATGGAAAGTCTAAAGAAGGCACAAATCCTACAGTGTGGTTCTTACTCTGTGTTGTACTCCATTATTCAAGCAGGATCAACAGCCATAGGTACCATATATGTTGGTTTTACCAATCAAGCAACTGATGTTCAGAACCTAATGTAAATTCTGAAGCACAAAAGACACACTTTTTTTTTTCTCCATATGGATCTTTTCAGTGGCTGCTGGACTATTTATACCTTCTCCCGATTGGGTGCCAACAGAGGCAAGAGGGTGAGACATCTGGAGCCAATGAAATACAGAGATTGTACCAAAGGGAAATACCAAAGCAGTGGCAATCAACAAAAGGAAAAAAAAAAAAAAGAATGTCAGTGCGGGGCAGGCCACACAGCTACCACAGCAAGCAATAGAAGAAACAGCCTGGCGACCACTACAACCACTTAGGGAATTGTTTCAGTGTTTCGCTGGCAATCCTTGACCCTTGCCTGCTCCACTGAGCTGCAAACACAAAACATTTTGTGACCAGTTTGCGTTTTCTCAAAGCGCTTGGGCATTTTCTGACTTTGTGCCTGTTAGGGTCTAAGCAAAGCAGTTTTTGTTTTTGTCATTGCCATTGTCATTGTCATTGTTGTTGTCATTGTTGTTGTTTGGTTTGGGTTCCCCACCCCCATGATGGCCATGAGAAAAAAACATCACACAGACTCCTCACACGCCCAAACTTGTATTTAAGACGAAGAAATTGATGTGTGAACCAGTGTTGCTATTTAATGTGGATTCTATCAAAGTGTTCATAAAACCTGGCGCTGCAGCTGGCCCCCATTAGGTAGTTTCTTGGCGAAAGTTTTCCAAAGAAAACTTTTTTTTTAACAACTTCATAAAGTCAGACACAGAAAGGCAGTGCAGCAACTGGCTGGGAGACATGGGACGTTTTATCTTTGGCTGAAATGTTAGGCGGAGAGTAGGGGAATTATTCTATTTCTGGCAGAAAAATTGGAAGGCAGTTAAAATCTCCATTTTGAGCCTTGCATGAGTTCAGTCATTTCTGCATGAATTCAACCTACTGTAGGCTAGGCACTGTGCCAAATGCGGGGAGGAGTGAAAGTGTGAAGAGCACGGGCCAAAACAAAAACAACTCCTTCAAGGAATCTGGGGCGTGTTTCAATAATGGCATCTGGAAGGCTATCTAGAAACATGCTGGCTGCTAAGCACTTGCTCAGAAAGTGTGCGTGGTTTTCTACCCCATGTTAAGGGAAATATGAATGATTCAAGGATATAGTCACCAACTTCTCATAACTCTAACAGATGACCTGAAATAGTGAACTTTATAACACAAAGGTTCCTCTTGGCACACAGATGTAAAGATTTTGGTCCTTTGGTTTTCTCTAGTACTTTGGACCTGCTGGGACACATTGTGGAGGAAGCATATGGCAGAAGCAAACTGCTCACATTACTGTTGAGAGGTGACAGAAAGGAGAGGGAACAAATGGAGGAACTGTCATTCCGTTCAGCACCATTCTGCCTGTGAACAGAAAACCTACCACTTTTGAAGGATTTCATCTTATCTCAACAGCGCCAAGTTGAGGACCAGTCTCCCAACATAGACTTTCAATGAATACAAAAGATTCAAACTATAGCAGAGAATTATCATGCATTTAGTCTCCAAAACTACCAGCAACCTCCCATTAAAGGTAGTATTTGGGGCCCAACTTAAGAACGTGTAGGTTTGAAGGTACGTTATTAGATAAGCAACCAAAAGAAAATATTAGCTTTATAAATAACAACACTGACCCTACCCTTGTGCGTGCTTATGAATTCCCTCTACTCTCAGAAGACTGCAGCTGAGGAAATCTTACATATACAGTGTGAAAGGGGTATTCCCATTCAGCAGACTCTCTTTCCTAGGCTTAGTTACAGATGTGTGTCAGGGTTAGCCATCCAACCAAACACTTCCATTCAACTAGCACAAGTGATAACAGTACCTGTAAAGCAACGAGGGTGAACAGAAGTATGATACCACTGAACTCCAACTTAAGGAACCAATGAAGTTCTTAGTTACTTACAAGTCTGAGGGTGACTGTAAAGCAGCTATACAAACAGAAAGTTTCATCCCAGCTTCCTCATACCTAAAACCATGGAGTTTTCCCCTTTGGTTAACTTTAAACCTACTATACTCTCTAGTACTTCTGCCCTAATTGCACCGAAGAGGAAGAGACTAGATAAAATTAAGGCAGAATCATCTTCAGAGGGCAGGAGGAGTGGTTAGAATCATAGGAGAGGTACAAATCACCCTCTTAACACTGACTTCAGTGAAGGATGGCTCAGAAAGACCTCTAAAGGAAGCACAGTGGAAGAAATAGGAACTACTTCATGTGTGATGGACAAGGAATGAACCTAGTTGGCAAAAACACTGTTCAGAGGATTCGTGGAAGATTAAAATGACACTACAAAGCAGGTGGAGGTGGCATATGCCTTTAATCCCAGCACTCAGGAGGCAGAGGTAGGTGGATCTCTGAGTTCGAGGCCAGCCTGCTCTACAGAAAATGTTCCAGGACAGCCAGGGCTACACAGAAAAACCCTATATTGAAAAGAAAAATAACGAAATCACACAGACATGTTAAAGATGGAGAAGAACATCGAAGTCCAGTGTAAGGTACTGTATGAAGTAAATAGACCCTAACTCTCATAATCATTATAGTTATGGGATTATGTCCCCATCTTCTCAAGTATCATGGTTTCTCTGTACTATAAACCTCATTATGTTTCCAAACTCTATCTGTCCTACCAATTCTTTTAACATTATAAAGCTCATAAAACTCTGTAAAAGAGAAGAAAGATCTCAAGAATCAATGGTAGCCTCTACCTGAAGACTGTTCTTGAGAGAATTAATTAGAATTTTGAGATGCATCTTTTCACATGGCTGCATAGTACTCTACTGTGCATATGTGCCATCCGAGCTTGATTTCTGTTACTGTGATAATCACCACGACCAAAAGCAACCTGGGGAAGAAAGAGTTTATTCGGCTTACCTTCCTGATCACAGTCCATCATTGAGGAAAGTCAAGGCAGAAGCTGAAGCAGATACCCCAAAGAAACACTGCTTGCTGGCTTGCTCCCACAACCATGTTTAGCTACCTTTCTTATGTAGTCCAGGCCCACTTGCATATGATGGCACTTCCCCATCTCTAGGGCTGTATTTGATGGAGAGGTGCCTATTATCTAAGCATCTTTATTTGCCTATTATCGAAGCATCTTTAATGTCAGATACTTTGGGAGGGAAATGTATTCATAGATACCTGACCAAGTTGTTATATGATCAGACTACCCCCTTAATAGATAGTCAAACTACCTACATAATTACTCAAATACCAAGTAAAACTAAGTAGTCTGTGGATCTGCGTCAATGGTACAAACAGGAACTGTTCATAGTTCAAGCTAAGATGCCATGAGCAGCCAGATTCACCCTGCTTTTAGGTGGGGTCTTCTGCCTACCTTAGCATCAGACCCATAAACCCACAGCAAATAGTTCTAGGAGCTGTTAACCTTTACAACACACATCCAAGTTTGAATCTGTTGGATTCCCTGAGTTCCATCACCCTCATCTTCACAAAGAAACTGAAGTTCAGAAACATTATGTAAGCACCTCAGGGTTCCTACATCATTAAGTTGTAAGAGAGTGATTCCAAGTCCAATCTTTTGACTTGGGTATTCAATATGCTACTTTTAAAGCATCAATAAGGTATTTAAGGATGATGAAACTAGCATAATGGTACCCTCCTTTTAGCAACAGTCCAACCTCTTTGACTTCTCTTTGCTACATCTCCAGTTATGAAACTTTCTCTTGCTGCTCTCATCTTGAGCTCTCTGCTGAATGAGCCAACCAGCTTGTCTGGCACCATGTACAAATAGTCTATATGTCATAGGTAGAAGGGACCCCTTCCTAAATGTGTGAATGCAATAAACATGACTTTAAACTTAAGGAAATCCAAAACACATGGCGCCCATAAAAATGGCATTGGAGAAATTAACAACAGGTTATCAGAGAGCCAAGCATCTCCAATAGCATTATATGGATGAGTCTCAACTAGCCTCTACTGAAAAAACCCTGCAGGATATTGTAATGATATAGACTACATGGGGGAAGGTAAAAGATACATACTTACATGGCCAGTGAGCAGAGACTCAAAAGCTCTTTAAAAAACGTGATCATTAAACCATTCATTGGTTTTTCAGGCTACCCTGTTTCACATGTTTTTAGCAATATGTGTACTAAAATGCATTAACTAGCTAATTACTTTAGGGATGAGAAAGATAGTAGATGACACTCTCCGGAGAGGGTTTTATTTATTTCATTGATGATATTTAACTGTCGGATTCTGTATCTTTGGCTTCAGCCAAACATACAGATAAGATTCAGCAAAAAAGGAAACAAAGGAAAGAAAAGAAAAGAAGAGAAAAGAAGAGGGAGAGGAAGGAAGGAAGGAAGGAAGGAAGAAAGGAAGGAAGAAAGAAAGAAAGAAAGAAAAGAAAAGAAAAGAAAAGAAAAGAAAAGAAAAGAAAAAGAAAAGAAAAGAAAAGAAAAGAAAAGAAAAGAAAAGAAAAGAAAAGAAAAGAAGAGAAAGAAGGAAGGAAGCTTTGGACCTCACAATTTAACTTCAAGCCTGGGACTGACATGGTAGAGAGAAAGAAGCAACTCCTTCAAGTTGTCATCTGCACATACTCATTAAATAAAAAGATGCTAAAAATTGTTCATGAACATGTATAAACTTTTTTCTTCTTGTCATCATTCTTGAAACAATATGTTTTGCCTGCTTCATTGACATGGTACTTGCCAGGCTGTGTGTCTCACAGCTGAGGTGCCTGGAGCACCAGTTTGCTGCTCAGGGGAGGCAGGTATGCAGTCCCAGCTTAACACTGGGAGTTGGGAACAAGCTTAAGGGTCCAGACTTGCTTCCTCTCAGGGCATCTATGAGCCAGGCAGGAAATGGAAGGCTAAGCATGGGAGGGGGGGTTCTGAGTGAGTGCCAAGAATATGGAGGGGATGGAAGAGCAAAGGCCTTTCCCAAGAGATTTAGAGAAGGCTCTTTACAATGAAGGCCTCCCCTGCCCCCGTAGTGATCATTGGTGAAGAGATGTCCTCAATTGTCCAAATTGCTTTGTTTGATGGTGGAGATGAATGCATGCACCTTACTCAGGATGAACCAGGGATTAAATATCTTGCAGGAAGGAATGCCCAGGAAGGGAAGCTCATTGGCTGAACACTCTGGACTAATTTGGATACCTCATCAGCATGGAAAACTCCAGGTTTTTTAATGCTATATGACTGGTTGCCATGGTCCTTTTAGTGGCATGCTGTGGTTAAGTGTCCCATAGCAGGCAGAGTTTGGCAAGGAGCTGACCCCACACCTATCATATGCAATTCTGCATTTCATGGGGGTTGGGCTCACAAAAAGCACTTGCCATAGCACCAGCACTGCAATCAGTCAGTCAATCAATCAATAGGTGAAATATAAACAGATATTAAAAATAAAAAATTATAAATAAAAAACAATTAATGCCTATTACTCTATATGCTATGTACTCTTTTATTGATATATAGGTTAAACAACATCATGCTTATATAAAATACACTGGAAGATGACAGTAAATGATATCATATTGTATAATGGACTGGAGCATCAGCAGATTTGAGTTTCTGATCAGTGAGTGAAGGAGACAAAAATCAATAAATTCCCCATGGGCCAGGGGCTAAGAGTATAACATGTCTCAATCAATCAGAATTTCCTGAAATAGTAATTCGACCCAGAATTCTGAAAAATAAATGAGGTCCAGCCACCCAAGAGTTAATTTCAGAAGCTCGAAAGGCTCCCCACAGTAAGTTTGTCCTCCGATAATACAAGCTCTGCTCACTCCCAATCTCCAGCTTCTTCTCATAGGCATAGACACTAATATTCCTCTATCCCAACCAGGAAGGCTTGTTTCCATATGAATCCCCTCAACTAAATCTGCTTACTGCTAGCTTCACTCTTGATTTATGCTGCTCCTCTCCTCACCTTTCCTTTTTCCATCAATATCCACAGCCTTCCAGCTCTGGCTCCATTTCCTCTAACTGGCCTTTCAGGACTGTCCTAGCTGCATTAATCTTCTCTTGTAAAGGCCAGCAGCCATTTCTCATTTGCAACCCTACATTTAGCAACCAGGAAAGTGAGCAGTTTTTTTTAATTGGATATTTTATTTGTTTACATTTCAAATATTATCCCCTTTCTAGTTTCCCCTCTGCAAACCCCCTATCCCATCCCCCACTTACCCCGCTTCTATGAGGGTGCTCCCCCACCCACCTACCCACTCCCACCTCATCACCCTAGTATTCCTCTACACTGGGGCATCAAGCCTCCAAAGGACCAAGGGTCTCCCCTCCCACTCATAAGGTCTCTTCAACCCCTTCAATCCTTCCCCTAACTCCTCCATTGGGGACCCTGTGCTCAGTCTGATGGCTGCCTGCAAGCATCCTACTCTGTATTGGTCAGGCACTGGCAGAACCTCTCAGGGGACAGTTATATCAGGCTCCTGTCAGCAAGCACTTCTTGGCATCTGCAATAGTGTCTGGGTTTGGTGTCTGCATGTGGGATGGATCCCCAGGTGGGGCAGTCTCTGGATGGCCTTTCCTTCAGTCTCTGTTTCTCACTTTGTCCCTGTATTTCTTTTAGACAGGAGCCATTCTGGGTTAAAATTTTGGAGATGGGTGGGGGCCCCATCCCGCAACGTGGAGGGGCATGCCTATCCTCTGGATATGGTCTCCACAGGTTATCCCTCCCCTCTGTGGTGTATTTCAGCTAATGTCATCCCTGTGGGGTCCTCAGAGGCTCTTGCTTTCCTGGCATCTGGGGCTTTCTGGTTGCTACCCCCAGTTCCCCATCCCCCCACAGCTGCACACCTCTGTTCAATTTCCTGACCCTCTGTACATCTCGTCCATCTCCTCTCACACCTGATTCTGCCCCTCGTTTTCCCCTCCCCCTCCTCTCTTCCTCCCAAGTCCCTCCCACCCTCTACTTCCCTTGATTATATTGTTCCCCCTTCTAAGTAGGACTGAAGCATCCACTCTTTGGTCTTCCTTCCCCTTGAACTTCATGAGGTCTATAAGTTGTGTCATGAGTATTCCCCACTCTTTGCCTAATATCTACTTATCAGTGAATACATACCATGTGTGTTCCTTTGTGACCAAGTTACCTCATTTAGGATGATATTTTTTAGCTCCATCAATTTGCCTACAAATTTCATGAATTCATTGTTTTTAATAGCTAAATAGTACTCCATTGCATAAATGTACCACATTTTATGTATCCATTCTTCTGTTGAAGGACATCTGGGTTCTTTCCATCTTCTGGCTATTATAAACAAGGCTGCTATGAATATAGTGGAGTATGTGTCCTTATTACATGTTGGAGCATCTTCTGGGTATATGCCCAGGAGTGGTATAGCTGGGTCCTCAGGTGTAATTTTCTGAACAGCCAGACTGATTTCCAGAGTGGTTGTACCAGCTTGCAATCCCAGCAGTAATGAAGGAATGTTCCTCTTTCTCTACATTATCACCAGCATTTGCTGTTACCATCTGCTGTCACCTAAGTGATCAAGGAAGCAAGATCTTAGCTATTCTGACTGGTGTCAGATGAAATCTCAGAGTTGTTTTGATTTTCATTTCCCTGATGACTAAGGATGTTGACTAAGGTGCTTCTCAGCCATTTGAGTTCCGCAGTTGAAAATTCTCTATTTAGATCTGTTTCCCATTTTTTGAGAGGGTTATTTGGTTCTCTGGAGTCTAACTTCTTGAGTTCTTTGTATATATTAGATATTACCCTTCTGTCGGATGTAGGATTGATATGCAGCAAAATTCTGGGTGGGTCCTGTTTACATATCCAGTCTGTTACTCTATCTTTTCTGGGGAATTGAAGTTAAGAGATATTAAGAGATAGTGATTGTTACTTTCTGTTATTTTTGTAGACTGAGGAACAGCCAGACTGATTTCCAGAGTGGTTGTACCAGCTCCTCTGTTACTTTCTGTTAGAGGCAGAATTATGTTTGTGTGTCTATCTTCTTTGGGGTTTGTTGAAAGAAGATTACCTTCTTGCCTTTTCTAGGATGTAATTTCCCTTTTTGTGTCAGAGTTTTCCATCTATTACCCTTTATAGGGATGGATTTTTTGAAAGATATTGCGCAAATTTGTTTTTGTCACGGAATATCTTGCTTTCTCCATCTATGGTGATTGAGAGTTTTCCTGGGTATAGTAGCCTGGGCTGGCATTTGTGTTCTCTTAGATGACAACTGCCCAGGATCTTCTAGATTTCATAGTCTCTGGTGAGAAGTCTGGTGTAATTCTGATAGGTCTTCATTTATATATTACTTGCTCCTTTACCCTTACTGATTTTAATATTCTTTCTATGTTTTGTGCATTTGGTGTTTTGACTATTATGTGATGGGAGGAATTTCTTTTCTGTTCCAGTCTATTTGGATTTCTGTGGGCTTTTTCTGTGTTTATGGGCATCTCTTTCTTTAGGTTAGGGAAGTTTTCTTCTATAATTTTCTTGAAGATATTTACTGGGCCATTAAGATGTAAATCCTTGCTTTCTTCTATACCTATAATCCTTAGGTTTGGTCTTCTCATTGTGTCCTGGATTTCCTGGATGTTTTGGGTTACAAGCTTTTTGCATTTTGCATTTTCTTTGAATGTTGAATCAATGTTTTCTATGAAATCTTCTGCACCTGAAATTCTCTCTTCAATATCTAGTATTCTGTTGGTAATCCTTGTGTTTATGACTCCTGACCTCTTTCCTAGGTTTTCCATCTCCAGGATTGTCTCCTTTGTGATTTCATTATTGTTTCTATTTCCATTTTTAGATACTGGATGGTTTTGTTCAATTCCTTCACCTGTTTGGTTGAATTGTCCTATAATTCTTTAAGGGATTTTTGTGTTTCCTCTTTAAGGGCTTCTACCTGTTTATCTGTGTTCTCCTGTATTTCTTTAAGGGAGTTATTTATGTCCTTCTTAAAGTCTTCTATCATCATTATGAGATGTGATTTTAAATCAGAGTCTTGCTTTTCCAGTGTGTTGGGGTATCCAGGGCTTGCTGTGGTGGGAGAACTAGATTCTGATGATGCCAAGTAGCCTTGGTTTCTGTTGCTTATATTCTCGCCCTTGCCTCTCGTCATCTGGTTATCTGTGGTGTAAGCTGGTCTTGCTGTCTCTGGCTGTGGCTTGTGCCTCCTGCAAGCCTGTGTGTCAGCACTCCTGGGAAACCAGCTCTCTCTGGGTGGAATTTGGGTACGGAGAGCTGTGCCACAGGGTCAGCTCTGGTGTGCCGACAGAAACCACAAGGATCCTGTCCCCAGCTGTTCCTTGGTTCCTTTATCCTGATGGCACCCAGAGCCACCAAGACAAAGGCAGGTATTTGAGCAGAAGAGGTGGTTTCACCTATGCTCTCAGGTGTGCCTGCACTCCTGAGAGACCAACTCTTCCCCTGCAAGATTTGGGTACAGAGAGCTGTGGTGCAGCTCCAGGCTCAGATGGAAACTGGATGGTAAGGTGAGCAGTTTTACACATGGTTCCTTTTGGTAATAATTAATTAATTAATTAATTAAAAAACTAAAAAAACTTCAGTTCCCTGAAGGACCATTTCTTAAGGAATGCTTGCTTCTGGGACCTATGATAGCAGTAATAAATAGTACTCGATAAGTACATTCCCTTTACAATATAACTAATAACTACATGTACTCTGTACATTTTTAAAAGTTGGTGAGGTGTGGCAGAATTATACATGTCATATTTGGACTAACTGTTTTCTCTTTGCATGTTTGTTTACGTGTTTTCCATCTCTTTCATGTTCTGAGGATTCCTGGGGACAGTAACACTTGTAAAATTAGGTTGAAAACAGACGTGACAACATGCGTACAATCTATGCACTTGCTGATCACTGCTGGATATTTCCCAATCTGCTCACACATGGAGCACAGACCTAATTTACCCAACTGCACTTAACCCTCTGGTAGCACAGACACATCATAGGTGCCTTTGACCTAGATCAGCACTGAGTACTGATCTAGACATATGCTAATTAAGATTTCATTAATGACAAAAATATCCTGCCTTTGAGGGATGCCTTGGTGAAATGGGAGGGAGATTAGAAAGACAATTACATTTCTTAAATCACCTCTCTTGCTCTCTATGAAATATTTTTAAGGCTGATTTGGTTCAATTCCACCTTTCAAAAACTCTCACTTGGGGGAAAATGGGAATATGAAAATAATCATTTCTCAAAGCAACTTTGAGCCATTCTAACAGAGACTCTGCACGTGGAAAACAGTTAATGTCTTCTGCCATGCTGTCTGGCTTCTCCCCTTCGCAGTACCTAAATCATTTACATTGATGAAAGGAAAATAGACTCAAATTGTACCTACACACAAAAGCTCATCAGAAATTTAGAAAACCATGTCCTCCACTTATGAGCAGATTACTAACCTGGATTTGATCTCAGTCGAACATCTGGTATTTTACTATCAATTGTGGTCTCTGATTCCATGTCATATAACCACATATAGTTTCTAAAATGTGGTGGGAGAGCATAATTACCCAGCAGCTGGACATCATTCCAATGATGGTAATGTTTTTTTTGAACTCAATAGCATTAGTTGCCATTGGCAATGGATATTTATTTACCTACTTATATTAATCTGGATTTCCTTCACCATGAAAGGTCTCCAACTCCAAATGCTTAGCTAGAAAAGCAACTGCTCAAATAAATGCAAAGTAACAGACTTGTTGGTGTCTATGGCAGGCCAAACATAATCACCACAGAATACGAAATTGCACCTGCCAGCCCCATCTTGTATAATTGATTCCACCACTAACAATGTCAGTGGCAGGCTACACTTTGAGGTCTCAGTGTGAGAAAATACTCATACATGGCTAAACATCTTGGTGACTTAATTGCCTGTCATACTGCCAAGCCTCCCGTGTTGTATCAATTTCCACTGCAACAGACTGGAAGAGATAAAGCCCACTTAGTAACCAAAAGTGAATTGATAACCTGGTTTTCCTTCCACGGACGTTTTGAGAAAATTGTAGCATCATACTTAAACATAAACTGCACAGAGAACCCAGTTTTGAAAGAGAAGCCTAAAAGACAATTCTTCACATTCAAAACTAAATGGATGCTCTGAACTTTTATTCAGAATGTAAACAAAGAATATAGAAAATTTAAAAAAATAATTAAAAAATCTTCTAATTATGACTATGAACAAAGAGGACCCATTCATTCTTGAACATATACAAAAATGAGCTGGAATCACAAAGCACTGTAAATTTCTAGAGTGACCTGGAAGGAAGAACAGTGGAAATGTGGGGCCCACACTAATGACTAGTGCCATAAATGAGCATGATAAAGAAGAAAGTAAGTGTTGTAACAAAATGCAATCGTTTATTATTTAAATTTTATAAATTGTATCTTATTCCAAGTAATTAATAAGATAGTAAAATTCTGTAACTATATTATGGTCTCAAAAGCATAAGAGATAAAATTTTAAAATAAAAATAATACAGTGACTAGTTGACAAGAAGACCATGGATTCGCCATACTTTTCTCCAGATTAAATAAGTTTATTGCCTTTCATAGACAAAAGGACTTCCACATTGGCACTTTTATTTCTGTGTAATAACTTAGTTTGTTTTGAGAGCCAGCCAATCCCTATCACAGATCAGGTGAGGTATAATAGCAGATTTTACTTGAGAAGCAAGAAGAAACCAGAACACAGAGGGTTTCGGTGCAATATTGAAGATTAGGTACTTATCTACAGAACAATGAAGAAGGAGTTTAGAAGTGGTTTGGGAGGCAGTTTTTAAAGTGCTTTACCAACACAAGATAGGAGGTCTGTTTTCTTGCAGTGTTTAGAATAAAGCAAGAGATTACAGTGTCATAAGCCAGACTCACAAAGACAAATACTGAGTGGTTTTGTTCATATAGTAAAAACTTAAACTAAAAAAATGAAAGTAGAGGTTAGACATAATGACACATACATTTACTTCCAACACTTGGATGCAGAGGCAGTTAGATCTCTGGGAGGCAGAAGCACTTAGATCCCCACCAAAAGATTGGGAAGGAAGGAAGGAAGGAAGGAAGGAAGGAAGGAAGGAAGGAAGGAAGGAAGGAAGGAAGGAAGGAAAGAAAGAAAGAAAGAAAGAAAGAAAGAAAGAAAGAAAGAAAGAAAGAAAGAAAGAAAGAAAGAAAGAAAGAAAGAAAGAAAGAAAGAAAGAAAGAAAGAAAGAAAACAGGCTTTATTTGGCAAGTAAAGTTAACTAAAGGGAAAGAACAAGAAAATAAAAGTGGTGGGCAATCAATATGCTAAAAAAAAATGTAGGCAGGCAGTGGTGGTGCATGCCTTTAATCCCAGCACTTGGGAGGCAGAGGCAAGTGGATTTCTGAGTTCAAGGCCATCCTAGTCTACAGAGTGAGTTTCAGGACAGCCAGGGCTATACAGAGAAACTCTGTCTCGGAAAAAAAATGTATAATAAACATATGTGAAGATAAAATAATAAAACTGATTTGTGTGATTAATATATACTAACAAAAAACGTTTAAGAAGAAAACAGAAAAATATGGAAGAGTACTTGCACAAGAGTCCAGTGGGGTTTGTTTCTTCTTTTGAATTATCCTCTCTTTGATTTACAAATCTCACTCTGCTTTTTAATAGTCTGCTCTTTCCTAATTTGTCAGCCAGCGTCTTTGCTAACATCCCCTTTTTTCAGTCACAGCTGTTGGTCTTCCCTCTTTCCCACTACCACCAGTGCTTCATGGACTATTCTTAGTTTTTCTTTTATAAAATTTCCCCTGATTTTCTGGAATACTCTACAGAACTGGAGCAGGGCTTTTCCTAAAATGTTTAGTAAATGTAGAGAAAGTTAGAAAATGATGACCATCTTTTAGTACAGTACTACTTGAATGATCCTTTTCTTCTTTCACCTCCTGTTTTTCCTCATCCTTTTCTTTCCTCTGCTCCATCTCTTCCTTCTTCTTGATGATGCTGTAAGCAGGGCCCAGGTGCTTATACACATTTAGCAGCATTCTCTCACTGAGCTCTGCCACCAGCTCTATCTCTTTCTTGCATGAGGTTTTTTTTTTTTTTTTTGAGTTTTTTTTTTATTCGATATAATTTTTTATTTACATTTCAAATGATTTCCCCTTTTCTAGCCCCCCACTCCCCAAAAGTCCCGCATGAGTTTTTATAGTGTGCATCTTCAAAGGACTTGGTGATTTGCTTAAGTTGTTGAATTTGTTAACATAAAGGATTTAATCTCATTCTTGTAATAGTTGAATCGCTATAGAATATGTCAAGTCTCTGACTACTTATATTGCCTATTTGTCTATCTGATTAATTGGTCTAGTGAGAGCTCTACAAGTTTCATTAACGGTGTCCAAAAGCCAGCCCTTGGCTCCCATTGTTGTATGTATTGTTCTCCCTAGTTCTGTCATCTCCACTTAATCTTTATTACATCCATTTTTCACTCATGCTTAATTTTTTCTTCTTTTTCCAAATTCTTAAAAGTGAAGCTAAGATCAACTTGAAACATTTCTTCTTTTGTTAATACTGTAAATTACTCTCTAAATAAATTCCCACTGTTGCATTTTCATTTATTGAAACTACATACTAATTTTTTTGCCTTTGCATTTTTCTTTGACCTTTGGGTTACATAGAAATATGTTACCTGGGTTTCAAATTTTGTATATTTTTCCATGTAACATTTTGTAGCTGTTTTTCTAATTTTAATCCAATTGTTTACAGAGAATATTTTTATATGATTTATCTAATTTAATTTATTAAGACTTGTTTCATGTCTCAAACTTGGTAAATAGTTTGCTCTAAGATTTATACATTGAAAGAAGGCATTCCTGCTGCTGTTTGGTACAGGGTCTCATGAATATCACTGAAATTGAATTGGTTGATATTTTTTCCAATATTTTATACTATTAAGAAGAGATAGCTATAATTGTACATTATTCTATTTCCCCTTTAAGTTTAATAATGATTTCTACAGATATACAGAACTATTTTTAATAAATACATTTAAATATGATTTATGTTCCTGATTAAATAACTACTTTTTCATAAATCAGTCTTCTTTATTGATAAGTGTATTGTTTGCTCTTAAAAATCTACATGGGCCAGAAGAGTAGTTAAGAGCACTTGCATATATTTCAATGAATTCCTGTCTACATCCCAGCACACGCATGGCAGTTCTTAGGGTTTATTATCCATTCCTATGACCTGCTAGCTCTAAGCTTGTTAGTTATATTATTGTTGGTGTTTTGTTTTGCTTTGTTTTAGTTTGGTTCATTTATTTGTTTGCTTTGGTTATTCAAGAGAAGTCTCCCTCTGTATAGCCCTGGCTATCTTAGAACTGGCTCCATAGACCAGGCTATCCTTAAACTCAGAAATCTGTCTGCCTCTCAAGTGCTGAGATCAAAGACATGGACACCACAATGTGGCCCTAGTTTTAATCCCATTGTAGACAGAGAATATATTTCTATGATTTAAGTAATATTTTATTTATTGAGACTTATTTTGTTTCTGAAACTTAGTGAATAGTTAGATATAAGCTTTTGTAAAATGTTTTTTAATTATTTATTTTATGTATGTGAGTACACTGTAACTGTTTTCAGACACACCAGAAGAAGGCATCAGATCCCATTACAGATGGTTGTAAGCCACCATGTGGTTGATGGTAATTCAACTCAGGACCTCTATAAATAGCAGTCAGTGCTCTTAACCACTGAGCCATCTCTCCAGTCCTAAGCTACTTTTATAAAATAAGAGATAATTTATTCAGCTTTCCCCAAGGTCCATGTTCCAAATGATTCTATGAAATATTATAGTACCATGACAAAGGTAATCATAAATCAAGACATGTTTCAAATACATTGGTAAAAACATCAAGTGTGGCGTTTTTTTAGTTTATAGCTACAATGCTACTTTTATGGTAGCTTTGTTAGAGATGATCATATATCTAGTTATAGTATATGTATACCCTCAAAGGATAACCTTAGACATTATATTTATATGTACCCTATCCAAGCCCTTGTGTGATTCTTCCCATTTATTTATATAAGCAAATTTTGTGTTATTATTCTATAATTTTTAATTTATCTCTGTATATGTTTTTAAGGATTTACTCTTAATTAATTTGTCTCTCTCTCTCTCTCTCTCTCTCTCTCTCTCTCTCTCTCTCTCTCTCTCTGTGTGTGTGTGTGTGTGTGTGTGTGTGTGTGTGTATGTCAGAGAGAGAGAGAGAGAGAGAACGGCATAGCATGCCTGGAGAAGTCACAGGCGAACATTTTGCAGTTGTTTCTGTTTACACCTTGTTGAGGCAGCATCTCAGTTGTTTGGCCACCAGGTTTTGCCCTGCAGGATAGCAGACTTCGGGAGTCTTCTCCTCTCTACACCTCTCACTTCATAATAGAAATGCTTAGATTGCAATGCTTGCTACCACACCTGATTTTTTGTATGGATTCCAAGGATGATGATGCCTTTGTATGACAAGTACCTTTACCCATGGACCCATCTCTCTTGGCCCCACATGTGTTGGAAACCTCGCTATACATTATTATCTTTTGGTTTTAGACAGTATCTTACTTAGGATTTTCCTGCTGTGACACCCTGACCAAGGCAACTCTTACAAGGAAAACATTTAATTGGGGTTGACTTACAGGTTCAGAGGTTCAGTCCAGTATCATCAAGGCAGGAACATGGAAACATCCAGGCAGGCATGGTGCAAGAGAGTTCCACACTAGGTCTACATCTTCATCTGTAGGCTGCTAGCAGATTACTTTCTTCCAGGCAGCTAGGGTGAGGGTATTAAAGCCCTCACCCACAGTATCACACCTTCTCCAACAAGGCCACACCTCTTAACAGTGCCATTCCCTGCACCAAGCCATCACAGATAGTCTGTATTTTAAAGGAATTTAGTTATGTTTTATTTATTTGCTTATTGGTTTATTGGCAGTCTTTGTGTGGGGGTGTGTGTGGTGTGTGTGTGTGTGTGTGTGTGTGTGTGTGAATAATTCCTGTGTAGAAGTCAGAGGACAACCTGAGGGACACATGCGCTCCTTTCCTTCTACCATGTGGGTCACAGGGATTAAACTCAGGTTGTAAGTTTATACTCATATTTGTCCACACAGTTATAATTCCAGTATTTTGTTCATTCTTTTGTGTAGATGTAGATTCTATCTGGTAGTTCTTTTTCTCCATATGACATGTTTTCTAAATTTCTTGTCATAATAGTGGACTCTTTTACAGCCTTTGTATATATGATAAGATGACTATTTCATCTTCATTTTTGAAATACATTTTATTTGATTTCTTTTCTTTAGCTCTTTACTATTTTTTATGTCATCCATATTTTCTTTTTCTTCTGGATAGTTTTAGATGGTTTTTCTTTGTCCCTAGCTTTGACATTTTTTATTGTAATATGGCTTAAGTTTTTTTTAATGTTTTTTAGCTTAAATATAGGATTTGGTGATCTTACTGTTTCTGCAGACTTTAAGAAACTCCATGGAAATGTCTCACAAGAATCTCAACAACTCCTTTTGAAATAGCATTGTTAAGTACACATTACAGTCAAATAGATTAAAGCTTTGAGACTTTTTCCAGAAAACTTTTCCTAACCCCACATTCTCCTAACACATTTAGATCTGAATTCATCAGTGGATTAACCCAATGGAGCCTTCCTGATCCAATCATCTCTTACAAACCTGCCAGCTGTGCCAGGAGTAATTGTGCATGCCTTTGATCCCAGCACTCAGGAGGAGAGTAAGGTGTCTAGCTCTGAGGTCAACACAGTGACTTCCAGGTCAGTCAGGTCCACATAGTGAGATTATCTGACAACAACACAAACAAAAACCACCCACCAGCTAGCAGCCAAGCCTTTAATATATGACACTGTCAGGGATAGTTTTAGATTCAAGCCATGACACCTATCATTATCCCACTCTTCTTGCTATCATTTCAATTTCTTCTCCCAAATCCTTAAGCTTAATTCTAATGCCAGTGTTGGCAAGTAGGAGTTGATCTGAAGCATTATGTCATCAGATTCCATCATCACCAGTGGATTAATGCCACTATAAGAAAGGCTCGAGCGAATAAATTCCTCTCTTTGGCGAATGAGGACACAGAGTTCAAGACACTGTTTTGGAAGCAGAAATACTAATCTATAGCCTATTGTTAACCTAATCCTGGATTTCCCAGTTTCCAGATCCACTAAGAAGAAATTCATGTTCTTCATGGGTTATCCATTTCAGGTATTCCCTCTAGCAGCACAAAACAGACTGGTGTGCCTTCAAAGAAGATCAGTATTATGGGTGTGATTGATCAGATTCCTGGATACTGATTAGATTTGACTTTCCAGTAGGTAAGATCTTTGGGAGGTTAAAAAGCAAAAGCCTAGCAGAAAGAAATAATTCAGTGCTTTGATATTTCACCCCAAAAACTGCTCGACTTGGCAGAATGTCTCAATTCAAAGCTAAAGTTCAGATGTAGGTTTGTGTTGAGAAGGAAATTAGTCAGATAAAAAGAAATTAAAATTAAATTTCTAGTGCAGTGTTTCTCCACTTTCCTATTACTGGGAACAGTTAATACATCTCATGTTTTGGTGACCTCCAACCATAAAAGTATTTTCATTGCTACTTCATAAATGCAATTTTGCTACATAAAATAATATAAATATCTGATATGCAAAATAATTGATATGGAACCCATAGGTCAAAAAACACTGCTCCAGAATGTCCCAGCCATTGTCACTTGAGTTTTATATAGAAATTTAAAAGTTCTTTAGCCACTTCCTGCTTGCCTGTCCTGGTATTCCCCTACACTGCTGCACTGAGTCTTTCCAGGACCAGGGCCCTCTCCTTCCTTCTTCTTGGGCATCATTTGATATGTGAATTGTTTCTTGTGTATTCCAAGTTTCTGGGCTAATATCTGCTTATCAGTGAGTGCATACCTTGTGTGTTCTTTTGTGATTGGGTCACCTCACTCAGGATGACATTCTCCAGTTCCACCCACTTGCCTAAGAATTTTATGAACTCATTGTTTTTAATAGCTAAGTAGTATTCCATAGTGTAAATATACCACATTTTCTGTATCCATTCCTCTGTTGAGGGACATCTGGGTTCTTTCCAGCTTCTGGCTATTATAAATAGGGGTTGATTGGGGATCGGGGGGGAAGGAAGAGGGCTTATGGGTCTTTCAGGGAGGGAGGAATCCAGGAAAGGGGAAGAAATCATTTGAAATGTAAATAAAGAATGTTTTCAAATTCTTTCAATTCATTCAAATTGAAAACATTCAATTCAAATGTTTTATTATTTCAAATAAAAAAATAAAAAATAAGGGTTTCTCAGGCAAGTATAGTGGTGCAAGCCTTTGATCCAAGCACTCAGGTGGCAGAGAAAGGGGGATCTTTGTGATATCCTGCCTAGCCTAGTCTACATAACTCTGATAGCCAGAGCTACAAACAGAGATTCTGTCTCAAAACACTAAACTAAAATGAAATAAAATAAAGTTCAAACCTCAACTAATCATAAATTATAATGGCTTTTATTGCTTTGTGTTGCATCTATTTGTCTCTTGGGACCTTATGAAAAGCAATAATGGCCTTGCCCTGTGTCTTCTCAGACAACCCTCTTTCAAAAAACAGACATAAAAGAAGTGAGCTAGGGATAGCAAACCTGACTTTGCAGCTATAAACATTTTATCTCTGTTCTTGGTTCCTATTTTTTTTTTCTTTTGGTTCCTGTAGACCTTCTGGTATTGGGTCTGTAGATTTCCGATTACTAATCTTCCTCTATGTTTAGCTGTCTTTATCCTGCTGCTTCTGGCTTTGTGCCTGTATGTCTTATCTGACTTTTGCCCCTTGATTCATTCTGATGTCTTTATCTACATACCTATATTGTGTTTTCCCTACTCACATCTGACCCATAGATTTATTCTAGCCTTTATTATCTGAATTCACCATTATTTTTAATTCTCTAGCAGCTTTTTAAAAACTGTGAATTTGCTTCACTTCTGCTTGTGTGGCCCAGTTTAGTAATTAGCCTATTCCTCGATCATCTTTTACCCTGCATCTCCAGTCTGATTCCAATCTCATTGAGTACTTGCTCTTCCCACTGATGTCCAAATTTTTTTTTTTTTTGGAAATTCTTCAAGTTCAGATTATATTAAACCAAACAGATCCTAAGAGTATCAGATCCCTGAAGCCAGGGTCAGATACTTGATGTTCATTTGACCACAGAGGCATTGATGGGGACGAAGGAGTGTATACATTTTTTGAAAACTTTACTCTTCAGATAGAACCATGACATTTTGGATCAAGGCTCTTGTGTGGCTTACACATAAAACATGTGTAACATAGAGACAAAAAAGGCACAGGACAGAGGATAAGTGCTGAGTTTAGCAAAAGACCCTTCACCATGCATGACTGTTTGCCAGCTTATCTGCTTTTGCCACAGCTTCTTCAGTGGCTTCCTGGCAAATGGTCAAAGTTGCCTTCCAGAATCTGCTGGAATCCTTTAATGGTATCTCTCAAAGCACTGGCTTTCCCATGTGAGCTCAGAAGACCTCAGCAAATTGGAACTGCTGAGACAAGAAGCATTGCATTTTCCTTGGCTGGACACAGTCAATTTATCTTTCTTAGAAGGTTCATCTATACCCAGAAAGGCAAAGATGTCCTGGAGGGATTTGAAGTCCTGCAAGAACTTTGGCAGCTCTCAGGCAGCATATCATAATGCTCACTGACAACAATATTGGGATCTACGTAAAGTGTGGTGGAGCCCAGAGGAGCCACAGCTGGAGAGATACCCAAGACAGCAGTAGCCCAAAACAGCATAGTAGTAGCATCCAAATGGGCAAAGGTAGTTTCAGAGGCAGTCATTAGGAAGCACATAGATAAGCATGCACAGAGGAGATAGATCACTTCTTGGTGGTGATGATTCTTGCCTATACTGTACCCACATCAATGGGTACAAAGGGTAGGCTGGGAATGTATAGTGGAAGGGACTCTGCCCAATAAGTCAGACATATCTGAGCCATCCAGGGTGGAGTAAAAAATGGGTTTGATAAATAACAGGATATCTTTTTTTAAAAAAAATATATTTGTTTGTTTGTTTGTTTGTTTTAAGAAGCACATAGATAAGCTTCCTTATCTATGTTTGTTTGTTTTACATCCCAACTGCAGTCTCCCCTTCCTTTTCTCCTCCAAGTTGCTCCCCTCCCACTCTTCTTCCCTTCCCCCATCCACTCCTCCTCCATTTCCTTTGAGAAAGTGGCAGATCTCCTACGGATATCAATCAGCCATGGCATATAAAGTTGCAGTAAGACTAGGCACCTCCTCTCCTATTAAGGCTGGACTAGACAAGGCAACCCATTAGGAGGAAAAGGATTCCAGAGGCAGAAAACGAGACCAGAGATAGCTTCTGCTTCCACTGTTAGCAGTCCCACATGAAGACCAAGATACACAATTGCAAAAGCAGTACTTATTCCGAGCTGCCATCTCTTTAGTCCTGACGATGCACATGGATTAAGTCATATCTATCATGCTGTTGAGAGCATGTATCTTAAAATGTGTCTAAGGGACTTTGATCACCACTATCATTTTAGTAGAGAGAATGCATTAAGTAATAGTCGGCATCCTTAATGCATGCAATCTTTCTGTCCAGAGTATGTGTACAATAAAGCCAACCTTTAAATTCCACCAGGAATAGTTTGTATGTGAGGGACTCCTATTCATTCTCAGCTGAATTTGCTATACTAGATTGTTCAAAGTATTGGAAAATGCTGCCTTTTCAATTTTAAAGAAGCATGATTTTGATAGTGATTATTTCAATATGATGATTATTCCTGTTATAGTATCACACTGAAAGGGGGTTCCAAAGGATCTTCTAGATATCCTAAAGTCTATATCATATCAATGAAATGTATATATTCCAGTTAGCAAGAAGAACACAGACATTCTCTTTGGTGATATTTCTGGAATAAGACACAAAGGATTTTAAAACAATGGGATGGCGTATGCTCTGGTTTACAATGTAGTACTTATTAAGGCAGAAAAGAAGTTTTTCATAGCACCATTGAGCCCTGAAGAAAGGAACAATACTGGTTGATAACAATCATAAACATCAGGAAAGCATTCTGCAAGCAAAGCAAACATTCTAATTGTCAAGTTACCAGGTAATTCACAAATAGGATTTTGCTTTGTAATTCTGTGCTTGTATGATGAAAAAAAAAGTGTCACTGCTTGTATGCTAGCAAATAGTATGTGCTACAGTTAGAGACAGACTTTAAAATATAAAATTGATCTATCATCTAGTTCATGATGAAAGGGTAATTGCTCTTCCAGCCTATGCTTTTGAGGCAATGCCTCTTAATCAAGCCTGATAAGGATAATATCACTATTGTGCTTGCTGGGGGGGGGGGTGTCTTCTGTCTCTGTCTTCTGAGGCTATAATTACAGGTGAGCTACCATGCCTTCCCAGCATTTTCTTTGAGTTCTGAACAACTGAACTCCAATTCTCTAACTTAAATGCCAAGCTACTGAGCAAGCCCCTGCCCCCTCCACCATCTTACTTAGGGTTTCCATTGCTGTGAAGAGACACCAAGACCGTAGCAACTCTTATAAAAGAAAACATTCACTTAGGGCTGGCTTACAGTTTCAGAGGTTTAGTCCATTATCATGATGTCAAGAATCATGGTAGGACATAGGCAGACATGGTGCTGGAGATGGCCCTGAGAGTTCTGCATCTTGATCACAGGCAGCAAAAGGAGACTATGTGCCACTCTAGGTGTAGCTTGAGCATAGGTGACCTCAAAGCCTGCCCCCACAGTGACACACTTTCTCCAGCAAGGCCACACCTAGTCCAACAAGGCCACTCCGTATGAGTCAAGCACTCAAACACTTGAGACTATGGAGAGAATACCCATTTAAACTACCACCTAGAGTAGAAGACCAAGATACACAATTGCAAAAGCAGTACTTATTCCTAGCTGCCATCTCTTTAGTCCTGACGATGCACATGGATTAAGTCATATCTACCCTGCTCTTGAGAGCATGTATCTTAAAATGTGTCTAAGGGACTTTGATCACCACTATCATTTTAGTAGAGAGAATGCATTAAGTAATAGTCGGCATCCTTTAATGCATGCAATCTTTCTGTCCAGAGTATGTGTACAATAAAGCCAACCTTTAAATTCCACCAGGAATAGTTTGTATGTGAGGGACTCCTATTCATTCTCAGCTGAATTTGCTATACTAGATTGTTCAAAGTATTGGAAAATGCTGCCTTTTCAATTTTAAAGAAGCATGATTTTGATAGTGATTATTTCAATATGATGATTATTCCTGTTATAGTATCACACTGAAAGGGGGTTCCAAAGGATCTTCTAGATATCCTAAAGTCTATATCATATCAATGAAATGGTTTCTAAGTATGATATTACAAGGCATGTACTACCAACTCATAACTGCAAATTTGGAATTGAATATAGTTTCTCAATGCTGTGGTTGCTTACCAATTTGAGAAACATTTTCCACCTGGACCTATATTCTGGTTCACATTACAAATTAAATAGAAGGAGGAGGTCTCTTCCTGTTGTAGTGACAGAGTTCAGACTGCCCCTTATATTGTTTCTAGCTTATATCAAAATAATTCAGCAAAAGAAATTTTCTTTAAATTGTCAGACTATTTTGTCAGTTGTGTCTTTCGTGTAGACTCACAGCTAGTGGGAAGAATGGAATGGAAATAAAAATATGGGTTTGAGAAAAAGTGCTTCCTAGGGGCACTCTCTGAAGCCCTCTCTCCCTCTCTGCAAGAAGCTGAAGGAGGGCACCAGCCACTATGTGTGTCATCTTGAAAGTGGGATCTCCAGGCTCAGCCACACATTCAGCAGACGTGTTGACTATGAACCTGTGAGGAACCTGAGCTCAAGCGCCATACACACTCCATCTATGGGAAAGGGGCAAAAGCCAGGATAGCAAATGTAAAGCCAAGCCACGCTCACATAAGCAAGAAATGTAACAAACTGAATAGAGGGAGAGGGAGAGGGAGAGGGAGAGGGAGAGGGAGAGGGAGAGGGAGAGGGAGAGGGAGAGAGAGAGAGAGTGCAAATAAATATTGTGTTGGGCTGGGTCATGGCTTGGTGCAATGGTGCACATCTCTACTTCCAACACTTGAGAGACAGAAAGTAGCCTTACAAACACAGGGAATTCCAGCTAGCCAAGGCTACTCAGTGAGGAGGAAGAGGAAGAAGGGAAGAAGAGAAGATCAGTAAACATTTCTATTTACTTATTTTATGTATGTGAGTACACCATAGATGTCTTCAGACACACAAGAAGAGGGTATCAGATCCCGTTACAAATGGTTGTGAACTGAACTCAGGACCTCTGAAAGAGCATTCAGTGCTCTTACCCTCTGAGCCTTGAACTTCTAGCCACAGTAAACATTTCTAAACATGTCATGTTCAGTTGGTCAAAAGCCAAAAAAGAAAAGTCTTTAAACAAAATAGAAAAAAGCCAGAGTTTCAGATATAAGATTTAAACTCTTTCACGAGAAATTATAGAGGGCATTGGACATATTTAAAGTACAGATGTAAGGTGGTGCTGAACAGTACTCAAGCTAGAAAGAATCCTATATCTAGGAAACATTGTCTCAATAATGAAGGGCGAATTTAGAACACATTCAAATAAATAAAAATCCAATGAGTTCATTTCCAACAAGATGGAACTACAGGAAATGCTGAATGTTTTTCCCCTTAAACTCAGTGACACTGATAAGACTACAATATAGAAAAAGAAAGGTAATAATGCTAGAAATTGTCAGTATGTAGGAGAATACAAATTATCACTTTCCTCCTCTGAACTACTTTAGTGAGCATACAATATTTACAGTGGAAATTAAAACACATTGATAAACTTACAATGCATACATATATACATATATGTATACATATATACATATATTTACAGTGGAAATTAAAACACATTGATAAACTTACAATGCATACATATATGCATATATGTATGTATATATAAATGTATGTATGTATACAAACATGCATGTATATTATTTTTTCTTTATTTTGTATTGAATATTTTCTTTATTTACATTTCTAATGTTTTCCCCTTTCCAGATCTCCCCTTCTGAAACACCCTATCCCATCCACTTCTTCCTTCCTCTATGAGGGTGCTCACCCACCCACCCACTTCTGACTCCCTACTCTGGCATTCCCCTATGCTGTGGCATCAAACACCCTCAGACCTAAGGGCCTCTCCTCCCACTGATGTCCAACAAGGCCATTCTTTGCCTTCACAGAACCAAAGGCCTCCCCTCTCATTGATGCCTGACAAGGCCGTCCTCTGCTACATATGTAGCTGGAGCCACGGGTCCCTCTTTGGTTGGTGGTTTATTCCCTGGGAGCTCTGGGGGAGCTGATTGGTTAATATTGTTGTTCTTCCTATGGGGTTGCAAATCTCTTCAGCTCCTTCAGTCCTTCCCTAACTCCTCCACTGGGGTCAGCATGCTTAATCTGATAGTTGGCTGTGAGCATTCACATCTATATTGGTCAGGATCTAGCAGAGCCCCTCAGGAGACAGCCATTATAGGCTCCTGTGAGCAACCGCTTCTTGGCATTAGCAAAAATGTCTGGTTTTGGTGTCTGTAAATGGATCCCTAGGTGGGGTAGTCTCTGGATGTCCTGTTCTTCAGTCTCTGCTCCACACTATGCCCCTGAATTTCCTTTTGACAGGAGCCATTCTGTACTAATACTTTTGAAATGGGTGAGTGGCCCCATCCCTCAAATGGGGGCCATGCCCATCCACTGGATATTGTCTCTAAAGCTTCTTTCTCCCTTTTGCTGGGTATTTCAGCTAATGTCATCCCTGTTGGGTCCTGGGAAACTCTTGGGTCCCTGGCATTAGGGACTTTCCAATGGCTACCCCCAGGTTCCCATCCCCCACTGCTACACACCTCCATTCAATTCCTGATCCTCTGAACTTCTCCCCATCTCCTCCCATACCTGATCCTGCCCCATTTTTCCCTTCCATTCCTCTTTTCCTCCCAGATCCTTCCCTCCCTTTACCTCCCATGATTATTTCCTTTCCCTTTCTGAGTAGGACTGAAACATCCACACATTGCTCTTCCTTCTTCTTGGGTTTCACATGATCTGTGAGTTGTACCATGGGTATTCTAAGGTTGTATTTGGGGGGGGGGGGTAATAATATCCACTTATCAGTGATAAGTCATACCATGTGTGTTCTTTTGTGACTGGGTTACCTCACTCAGGATGATATTTTCAAGTTTCCATCCATTTGCCTAAGAATTTCATGAATTCATTGTTTTTAATAGATGAGTAATATTCCACTGTGTAAATACACCACATTTTCTATATCCATTCTTCCACTGAGGGACATCTGGGTTGTTTCCAGATTCTGGCTTTTATAGATATGGCTGCTATGAACATAGTGGAGCATGTGTTCTTATTACATGTTGGACCATCTTTTGGGTATATGCCCAGGAATGGTCTCAGGTAGAACTATTTCTTATTTTCTGAGGAACTGCCAGACTGATTTTCAGAGTGGTTGTACCAGCTTGCAATCCCACCAACAATGGAGGAGTGTTCCTTTCTCCACATCCTTGCCAGCATCTGCTGTCACTTCAGTTTTTGATCTTAGCCATTCTGACTGGTGTGAGATGGAATCTCAGCCTTGTGATTTGCATTTCCCTGATGACTAAGGATATTGAACATTTTTATGTGCTTCTCAGCCATTCGATATTCCTAAATTGAGAATTCCTTGTTTAGCTCTGTACCCCATTTTAATTGGATTATTGGGTTCACTGAAGTCTAACTTCTTGAGTTATTTGTATATATTGGATATTAGAACTCGATCAGATGTAAGGTGGGTAAAAAGATCTTTTCCCTTTGCTGGTTTGTCCTATTGACAGTGTCCTTTGCCTTACAAAAGCTCTGCAAATTTATGAGGTCCCATTTGTCCATTCTTAATTTTAGAGCATAGACCACTGGTGTTCTATTCAGGAACTTTTAGCCTGTGACCATGTGTTCAAGGCTCTTCACCACTTTCTCTTGTATTAGTTTCAGTGTGTCTAGTTTTATGTGGAGGTCCTTGATCCACTTGGACTTGAGCTTTGTACAAGGAGATAAGAATGGAATAATTTGCATTCTTCTACATGCTGACCACCAGTTGAACCAGCACCATTTCTTGAAAATGCTGTCTTTTTTTTTCAACTGAATGGTTTTAGCTCCTTTGTCAATGAATGATTAAGTGACCATAGGCGTATGGGTTCATTTCTGAGTCTTCAATTCTATTCCATTCATCTTTCTGCCTGTCTCTGTACCAATACCATGCAGATTTTATCACTATTGCTCTGTAATACAGATGAGGTCAGGGATGGTGACTCCCCCAGAAGTTCTTTTATTGTTGAGAATAGTTTTCGCTATCCTGGGTTTGTTATTCCAAATGAATTTTCAAATTGTTCTTTCTAACTCTATGAAGAATTGAGTTGGAGTTTTGATGGGGATTGCATTGAAACTGTAGATTGCTTTAGGAAATGGCCATTTTTACTAAATTAATCATGCCATTCCATAAACATGGGCAATCTTTCAGTCTTCTAAGATCTTCTTTGATTTCTTTCTTCAGAGACTTGATGTTCTTGTCATACAAATCTTTCACTTGCTTGGTTAGAGTCACACCAATATTATTTGTGACTATTGTGAAGGGTATCATTTCTCTACTTTCTTTCTCAGCTTATTTATCTTTTGAGTAAAGAAAGGCAACTGACTTGGTTGAGATAATGTTATATCCAGCCACTTTGCTGAAGTTGTTTATCAGGCTTATGAGTTCTCTGGTGTAACTTTTGGGATCGCTTAAGTATATTAAAATATCATCTGCAAATAGTAATATGTTGACTTCTTCCTTTCCAATTTGTTTCCCTTTGACCTTTTGTTGTCTAATTGCTCTGACTAGGACTTTGATTACTATAATGAATAAGTAGGAGAGAGTAGGCAGCCTTGTCTAGTCCCTGATTTTACTGGGATTGCTTCAAGTTTCACTCCATTTAGTTTATGTTGGCTATTGGTTTAATGTACATTGATTTTACTAAGTTTAGTTTTGGGCCTTGAATTTCTGATCTTTCCAAAACTTTTACTATGAAAGGGTGTTGAATTTTGTCAAAGGCTTTCTCAGCATCTAATGAGATAATCATATGTTTTTTTTTTCCTTTGAGTTTGTTTACATAGTGTATTACATTGATGGATTTTTATATATTGAACCATCCTTGCATTCCTAGAATGAAACCTACTTGATCATAGTGAATGGTCTTTTTGCTGTGTTCTTGGATTTGGTTTGCAAGAATTTATTGAATTTTTTGGATCAATATTCATAAGGGGAAATGGTTTGAAGTTCTCTTTCCTTATTGGGTCTTTGTGTGGTTTAGGTATAAGCATAATTGTGGCTTCATAGAATGAATTGGGTTGTGTTCCAGTATGTATGCCTTTGACCTTTTGTTGTCTGATTGCTTTGGCTAGGACTTCCAGTACTATATTAAGTAGGGAGAGAGTGTTTCTATTTTGTGAGACACTTTGAAGAGGATTGGTATTATGTCTTCTTTGATGGTCCCATAGAAATCTGCACTAAACCGATCTGGTCCTCGGCTTTTATTAGTTGGGAAACTTTTAATGACTGATTCTATTACATTAGAGGTTATGGGACTGTTTAGATGGTTTATCTGATCCTGATTTAACTTTGATACCTGACATCTATCTAGAAAATGGTCCATTTCATATACATATCACAGTTTTGTTGAGTATAGGATTTTGTAGTAGGATCTGATGTTTCTTTTTTTTTTAGTTTTATTAGTTTCTCTTGTTATGTCTCCCTTTTCATTTTTAATGTTATTAATTTGGATACTGTCTCTGTGCCCTCTGGTTAGACTGGCTAAAGGTTTATCTATCTTATTGATTTTCTCAAAAAAAGAAGCTCCTGGTTTGATTGATTTTTATAATTCTTTTTGATTCAACTTGGTTGAGTTCAGCCCTGAGTTTGATTATTTCCTGCTGTCTACTCTTCTTGAGTGTATTTGCTTCTTTTTGTTCTAGAGCTTTCAGATGTACTGTCAAGCTGCTACTGTATGCTCTCTCCACTTTCTTTTTGGAGGCACTTAGAGATATGAGTTTTCCTCGTAGCACTGCTTTTATTTTGTCCCATAAGTTTTGTCATGTTGTGCCTTCATTTTCATTAAATTCTAAAAAGTCTTTGATTTCTTTCTTTATGCCTTCATTGGCCAAGTTATCGTTGAACAGAGCACTATTCAGCTTCCATATGTATGTGGGGTTATGATTATTTTTGTTATTATTGAAGACTAGCCCTATTCTATAGTGATCAGATACATGGGATTATTTCAATCTTCTTGTATCTGTTGAGGCCTGTTTTGTGACCAATTATATGGTCAATTTAGGAGAAAGTACCATGAGGTGCTGAGAAGAAGGTATATTCTTTTAGTTTAGGATGAAATTTTCTATAGATAGCTGTTAATTCCATTTAGTTCATAAATTCTGTTAGTTTCACTGTGTCTCTGTTTAGTTTCTATTTCCATAAGAGTGAGGTGTTGAACTCTCCCACTATTACTATGTGAGGTGAAATGTGTGCATTGAACTTTATTAAAGTTTCTTTTATCAATGTGGGTTCCCTTGCATTTGGAGCATAGACATTCAGGATTGAGAGTTCATCTATCTTGTTGATTTTTTCTTTGATAAATATGAAGTGTCCTTCCTTACCTTTTTAAATAACTGTTGGTTAAAAGTTGATTTTGTTCAATATTAGAATGGCTACTCCAGCTTGTTTCCTTGTATCGTTTGCTTGGAAAATTTTTTTCCAGCCTTTTACTCTGAGGCAGTGTCAGTCTTTGTCACTAAGCTGTATTTCTTATATGCAGCAAAATGCTAGATCCTGATCATGTATACAGTCTATTACTCTATATCTTTTTATTGGGGAATTGAGTCCATTGTTGTTAAGAGATATTAAGAAAAAGTGATTGTTGCTTCCTGTAATTTTTCTTGTTAGAGGTGGAATTATGTTTGTGTGGCTATCTTCTTTTGGATTTGTTGAAAGAAGATTACTTTCTTGCTTTTTCTATCATGTAGTTTCCCTCCTTGTATTGTAGTTTTTTATCTTATTATTCTTAGTTGGGCTAGATTTGTAGAAAGATATTGTGTAAACTTGGTTTTGTCATGAAATATTATGGTATCTCCATCTATGTTAATTGAAAGTTTTACTAGGTATAATAGTCTGGGTTGGCATTTGGGTTCTCTTAGGATCTGTATGACATCTGCCCGGGATCTTCTAGATTTCATAGTCTCTGTTGAGAAGTCTGGTGTAATTCTGTAAGGTCTGACTTCATATGTTACTTGACCTTTTTCCTTAGTACTTTTAATATTTTTTCTTTGTTTTGTGCATTTAGTGTTTTAATTATTATGCGACAGGAGGAATTTCTTTTCTGGTCCTATCTATTTGGAGTTCTGTAGGCTTATTGTATGTCCATGGGTATCTCTTTCTTTAGGTTAGGGAAGTTTTCTTCTATAATTATGTTGAAGACATTTACTGGCCCTTTAAGTTTGGAATCTTCATTCTCTTCTATACATATTATCCTTAGGTTGGCCTTCTTATTGTGTCCTGGATTTCCTGGATGTTTTGGGTTAGGTGCTTTTTGCATTTTGTATTTTATTTGACTGTTGTGTCAATGTTTTCTATGGTATCTCCTACCCTTGAGAGTCTCTCTTCTCTCTCTTGTATTCTGTTGGTGATGCTTTCATCTACGACTTCTGATCTCTTTCCTAGGTTTTCTATCTCCAGGATTGTCTCCCTTTGTGATTTCTTTATTGTTTCTATTTCCATTTTTAGACCCTGGTTGGTTTTGTTTAATTCCTTCACCTATTTGGTTTTTGTTTTCCTGTATTTCTTTAAGGGATTTTTATGTTTCCTCTTTAAGGGCTTCTACATATTTACCTGTGTTCTCTTGTATTTCTTTAAAGGAGTTATTTATGTCCTTCTTAGAGTCCTGTACTATCATCATGATGAGTAGTGATTTTAAATCCTAATCTTGCTTTTCCGATGTGATGGGGTATCCAAGAATTGCTGTGGTGGGATAACTGGGTTCTGATGATGCCAAGAAGACTTGGTTTCTGTTGCTTATGTTCTTGCACTTGCCTCTCACCATCTGGTTATCTCTAGTACTACCTGTCCTCAATGTCTCTGACTGAAGCCTATCCCTCCTGTGATCCTGGTTGTGTCAGAACTCCTCAGAGTCCAGCTGTCCCTGTGATCCTGTGATTCTGTGATCCTGTGATCCTGAGATCCTGGGTGTGTCAGAGCTCCTGAGAGTTAAGCTGCCTCTGGAATCCTGAAATCCTGCTGTGAGCAAACTCCTGAGATCCTGATGTGTCAGAGCTCCTAGGAGTCAAGTTTTCTCTAGGTGTTGCAGGGGTGGGAGGGAAGCCAGAGCCCTGGCTCTTCTCCAGGCACTGGTGAAAAACTGCAAGAAATCCGTGTCTCTGGCTAGGTGGGGGTTTGTGTTTCTCTGGTTCCTGTAGGGGGTCCCAGTTAATGCTGGGTTTTGGGAAAGATCTTGTGCCCTCAGCTGTGATCTTGAATGTGTCAGAGTACCAGTGCTCTTGGGTGTTTCCAGTCTCCTGGGAGTGGAGCTTCCTCTGTAATCCTGGGCATTTAAAAGCACCTAGGAGTCAGGCTCACTCTGGGTATTTTAAGAGTAGGTACAGAGCCAGCTCCCCAGGTCTGCTCCAGGTACAGGTTCAGACTGGAAGGAATCCATGTCACGGGCCAACCAGGGGTTCCAGTGTCCCTGGATCCCGGGGGTCCCAGTTACTCCTGGTGTTGAGGCAGATGTTGTGGCCTCCTGTGATCCTGGGCATGTAAGAGCACCTTGGAGTTGAGCTTCCTCTGGGTGTTGTGGGCTATATATATTATCTACATCAACATCACTGGAGTAGAAATAAACCTTGTTATTAATGAATAGGGGCAAAGTATACTACTATAATATTTTCATATTTTATATGAAAAAATTTGATATTAAATCTCAGTAAGTTGGTTTATATAGGATATATATAGTAAAGTCCAGAGAAAAAGAAAAATAAATCTACTACAAACAAAATGTTGTTAATATATGAATTTAAAAAGAAATATATACTTAATCAATATATAAACAAAAACAGAAAAAAACATGATTGAAAATCAAATAATAAATTTCTAACTTAAGTACATCCAAATGAATATGTAAAATGACACAACTCTCCAAACTCTCAATATATGGCAAAGGAGAATTTTTATAATGACAAAAAACCATATAAACAAGTAGATGATGAATAGATAGATAGATAGACAGATAGATAGATAAAAATATCACTAAGAAGGGAAAAACTTAAACGGAAACATACTGTTATGTTTTCTATAGTATATTTAATGTAATACAGTACTAAGACATGGTGGGTTGATATGCTGAAGGTCCAAATAGTTAAGCTAACTAAAAGTATAATATAGAATGCTGTAAAATAAGCCATGATATTTTTAGAACATAGGAAAGCTGGACTCGGGGGAGGACTGGAAGGATGTCTTGGTAGTCTTGCAGTGGACCAGGGTTCAGTTCCCAGTAATGCCAATTGGAGGGGATCTGGTGATCCATCCTGATTTCCTCAGGCAGGTGCATTTACATGCACCAACACAAACATATGCACAATTAAATATCATAAAAGTTAATCTATTTTTACAGCTGGATTGACTACATTAGTATTATTCTAAATAAAATTTAAGATAAAGAATACTGATAAAGCCAAAAGTAGAAATCTTATAACAGTCATGGAAATTCTTCCAACCAAAAAAAGCACAGGACCAGATGGTTTTAATGCAGAATTCTATCAGACCTTCAAAGAAGACCTAACACCAATGCTCTTCAAATTATTCCACAAAATAGAAACAGAAGGAACACTACCCAACTCGTTCTACAAAACCATAATTATGCTGATCCCAGAACCACACAAAGATCCAACAAAGAAGGAGGACTACAGGCCAATATCCCTTATGAATATCGACATAAAAATACTCAATAAAATTCCTGCCAACCGAATCCAAGAACATATCAAAACGATCATCCACCATGATCAAGTAGGCTTTATCCCAGGGATGCAGGGTTGGTTCAATATACGGAAATCCATCAATGCAATCCACTACATAAACAAACTCAAAGAAAAAAACCACATGGTCATTTCATTGGATGCTGAAAAAGCATTTGACAAAATTCAGCATCCTTTCATGCTTAAAGTCTTGGAAAGAACAGGAATTCAAGGCCCATACCTAAACATAGTAAAAGCAATATATAGCAAACCGGTAGCCAACATCAAACTAAATGGAGAGAAACTTGAAGCAATCCCACTAAAATCAGGGACTAGACAAGGCTGTTCCCTCTCTCCATATCTTTTTAATATAGTACTTGAAGTTCTAGCTAGAACAATTAGACAACATAAGGAGGTCAAAGGGATACAAATTCGAAAGGAAGAAGTCAGACTATCACTATTTAAAGATGATATGTGATAAGATACTTAAGGGACCCAAAAAACTCCACCAGAGAACTCCTACAGCTGATAAACAACTTCAGCAAAATGGCTGGTTATAAAGTCAAATCAAGCAAATCAGTAGCCTTCCTATACGCAAAGGATAAGCAGGCTGAGAAAGAAATTAGGGAAATGACACCCTTCACAATAGCAACAAACAATATAAAGTATCTTGGGGTGACCCTAGCCGAACAAGTGAAAGGCCTATATGACAAGAACTTCAGATCTCTGAAGAAGGAAATCAAAGAAGACCTCAGAAAATGGAAAAATCTTCCATGCTTGTGGATTGGCAGGATTAATATAGTAAAAATGGCCATCTTTCTAAAAGCAATCTACAGATTCAATGCAATCCCCATCAAAATCCCAACTCAGTTCTTCATGGAGTTGGAAAGAGCAATTCTCAAATTCATCTGGAATAACAAAAGACCCAGGATAGCTAAAACTATTCTCAACAGTAAAAGAACTTCCAGGGGAATCAGTATCCTGGACCTCAAGCAGTACTACAGAGCAATAGTGGGGTGGGAGGGAGGACAGGGGAAGAGAAGGGGGCTCACGGGACTTTTGGGGAGTGGGGGGGGGCTAGAAAAGGGGAAATCATTTGAAATGTAAATAAATTATATCGAATAAAAAAATAAAAAAATAAAAAAAATAAAAAAAGAAAAAAGAAAAGTCTACCAAGATGAACTCTCAAAAAAAAAAAAAAAAAAAAAAAAAAAAAACTGCATGGTATTGGTACAGTGACAGGCAGGTAGATCAATGGAATAGGATTGAAGACCCAGAAATGAACACACACACCTATGGTCACTTGATCTTTGACAAAGGAGCTGAAACCATCCAGTGGCAAAAAGACAGCCTTTTCAACAAATGGTGCTGGCTTAACTGGAGGCCAGCTTGCAGAAGAATGCAAATTGATCCATTCTTATCTCCTTGTACTAAGCTCAACTACAAGTGGATCAAGGACCTCCACATAAAACCAGACACGCTGAAACTAATAGAAAAGAAACTGCAGAAGACCCTTGAGGACATGGGCTCAGGGGAAAAGTTCCTGAAAAGAACACCAATAGCTTATGCTCTAAGATCAAGAATTGACAAATGGAACCTCATAAAATTACAAAGTTTCTGTAGGGCAAAAGACACTGTCAAGCAGACAAAACAGCAAAATTGGGAAAGGATCTTAACCAACCCTACATCTGACAGAGGGCTAATATCCAATATATACAAAGAACTCAAGAAGCTGGATGCCAGAGAGCCAAATAACCCTATTAAAAATGGGGTACAGAGCTAAACAAAGAATTTTCACATGAAGAACTTCGAATGGCTGAGAAGCACCTTAGGAAATGTCCAACATCATTAGCCATTAGGGAAATGCCAATCAAAACAACCCTGAGATTTCACCTTATACCAGTCAGAATGGCTAAGATTAAAAACTCTGGAGACACTTTGGAAATCAGTCTGGCGGTTCCTCAGAAAACTGGACATGACTCTTCTGGAGGACCCTGCTATACCTCTCCTGGGCATATACCCAGAGGATTCCCCGGCATGCAATAAAGACACACGCTCCATTATGTTCATAGCAGCCTTATTTATAATAGCCAGAAGCTGGAAAGAACCCAGATGTCCCTCAAAGGAGGAATGGATACAGAAAATGTGGTATATTTACACAATGGAATACTACTCAGCAATTAGAAACAATGAATTCACAAAATTTTTAGGCAAATGGTTTGATCTGGAAAATATCATCCTAAGTGAGGTAACCCAATCACAAAAGAATACACATGGAATGCAATCTCTGATAAGTGGATATTAATTAGCCCAGAAGCTCTGAATACCCAAGGCACAAATCACGTAACAAATGACTCCCATGAAGAAGTATGGAGAGGGTCCTGATCCTGGAAAGGATTGATCTAGCGTTGGAGGGGAATATAAGGACAGAGAAAAAGGAGGGAGGTGATTGGAGAATGGGTGGAGAGAAGAAGGTTTATGGGACATATGGGGAGGGGGGATCTGGGAAAGGGGAAATCACTTGGAATGTAAACAAAGAATATAGAAAATAAAAATATTTAAAAAAAACTCAGTAGACATTGTCAAAAGGACAAAATAGCAACCAACAAATTGGGAAAAGATCTTTACTAACACTATATCTGACAGTTCTTTGTATATCCAAGATATACAAAGAACTCAGGAAGGTAGACTCCAGAGAGCCAAATATCCCCCTTAAAAATGAGGTACAGAGCTAAACAAAGAATTTTCACCTGAGGAATATCGAATGGCTGAGAAGCACCTAAAGAAATGTTCAACATCCTTAGTCATCAGGAAAATGCAAATCAAAGCAACCCTGAGATTTCACCTCACACCAGTCAGAATGACTAAGATCAAAAACTCAGGAGAAAACAGGTGCTGGTGAGGATGTAGAGAAAAAGGAACACTCCTCCACTGCTGGTGGGGTTGCAAGCTGCTACTACCACTCTGGAAGTCAGTCTGGCAGTTCCTCAGAAAACAGGACATGACACTTCCGGAGGACCCTGCTATACCTTTCCTGGGCATATACCCAGAGGATTCCCCATCATGTAATAAGGACACATGCTCCACTATGTTCATAGCAGTCCTATTTATAATAGCCAGAAGCTGGAAAGAACCCAGATGTCCCCCAAAGGAGGAATGAATACAGAAAATGTATATATACGCAATGGAGTGCTATTCAGCCATTAGAAACAATGAATTTATGAAATTCTTAGACAAATGGATGGAACTAGAGAACATCATCCTAAGTGATGTAACCCAGTCTCAAAAGAACACTCATGGTATGCACTCACTGATAAATGGATATTAGCCTAGAAACTTGGAATACCCAAGACACAATGCACATATCAAATGGTGCCCAAGAAGAAGGAAGGAGTGGCCCCCAGTCCTGGAAAAGCTCAGTGCAGCAGTATAGGGGAATACCAGAACAGGGAAATGGGAAGGGTTTGATTGGGGAACAGGGGAAGGGAAGAGGGCTTATGGGACTTTCGGGGAGGGAGGATCCAGGAAAGGGAAAATCACTTGAAATGGAAATAAAGAATATATCGAATAAAAAATAATAATAATAAAACATTGAAAAAAAAACCTCAGGAGATAGTAGGTGTTGGCAAGGATGTGGAGAAAGAGGAACACTCCTCCACTGCTGGTGGGAATGCAAGTTGGTACAACCACTCTGGAAATCAGTCTGGCTGTTCCTCAGAAATCTGGGCATAACACTTCCGGAGGACACTGCTATACCTCTCCTGGACATATACCCAGAGGATTCCCCAGCATGCAATAAAGACACACACTCCATTATGTTCATAGCAGCCTTATTTATAATAGCCAGAAGCTGGAAAGAACCCAGATGTCCCTCAAAGGAGGAATGGATACAGAAAATGTGGTATATTTACACAATGGAATACTACTCAGCAATTAAAAACAATGAATTCATGAAATTCTTAGGCAAATGGTTGGATCTGGAAAATATCTTTTTTTTTTCTAAAGTTTTATATCAATCCAAGTTTTTATTTTCTTCTAAACTTTTCTTTTTTTTAATTTTTTTTATTCGATATAATTTATTTACATTTCAAATGATTTCCCCTTTTCTAGCCCCCCCACTCCCCGAAAGTCCCGTAAGCCGGATCTGGAAAATATCTTAAGTGAGATAACCCTGTCACAAAAGAATACACATGGAATACAGTCACTGATAAGTGGATATTAACTCAGAAACTCTGAATACCCAAGACACAATTCACATATCAAATGACTCCCAAGAAGAACAAAGGAGAGGTCCCTGATCCTGAAAAGGCTTGTTCCAGCATTGTAGGGGAGTACCAGGACAGAGAAGTAAGAGGGGGTTGATAGAAGAATGGGCAGAGGGAAGAGGGCTTAAGGAACTTATGGGGAGGGGGGGAACCGGGAAAGGGAAAATCATTTGGAATGAAACATAAAATATAGGAAAAAAAAAAGATGATCGTTCTGCATCAACAACCAATAATGTAGCCAACCCTAGAAGAGACTGATTTTTTTTTCTCCTAACAGTCTTTCCTTGCCTATAGTTCATTTCCTAGAGATGGGACCCTGGGAAAATTTTCCCTCAAGGGAGATTTTTTTGTTAACTATCCAAACATTCAAAGTCATGTGTCCTAGAAAAATATTGATTCATGATCGATTATTGTACTTTTCTATTTTTTATATTTTCTAATGGAAAAAAATAAAAATCAGTAGGCATTTATTGTGTTTTTTATAAATAAACTGAATCTGTAGTTAAATTTAAAAAAAAGAAATCTTATAACAACAAAAGTGTTAATGCATTGGGAATATATGAAAATTGCAAATTAACACAAGTTGTCTGCACAACAGCATGACAGAACATTTTTAGGTGAAAATATGTTTTATCTTATAACCATGGTAGTAGTTATATTTGTCAAATTTAGTCAGTATTTCACTTACAATTGATTAGTGTTAATTTATAGAATTTGTACTTCAGTGAAAAATAATGAAAAGGAAAAGGAAAAATAAGTATAGAAGTAATTATGTTATATATATATATATATATATATATATATATATATATATATATATATATATATATAGTAAGTCAGCCTTAAATGTACACCCTAGAGGCAGTTAGTTTTCATGTAAAGAGTCCTAATCAGAAATCCACACTCCAAGGAAAATTAGTGAGTGTTTGAAGGACTCTAATCAGGAACCCACACCCCTTATATGTCTATAGCAAGTGCTTTTAAGATCTTCTCCAAATATGCACCCAAGTGTTCATTATTTAGCATAAGGGCTATTAGAAATAATTTAACAATTTTATGAGAAAATTAATCATATTCATGGAGAATTGTACAGGTACCTCACTCTGACACAAAGTACACAAATCTGGCCCCACCTCTATCAGTGAAACACCAATGACGGGCACCATTAAAAACCCACACACACACACACACACAAACACACATACATACATACACAATTAGCATGGGGTGTTTGGAAGTATTGGGACAGTTGGAAGGCAAAATGGGGGTCAATATGGTCATATTTCATTGCATACATATATCAAACTCTAAAGAATAAAGAGATTTGAAAGAGTTCTCTGACTTGGAATCGTGCTCAGAGAACATATATAACATGCACAGAATTCTTGTGCAACCCCGACACCAAAAATATCAAAGGAAAAGTGAAGTCTGTTGTTCCAATAGGAAAATTGCCCAATCATATGACAACTACCATCACAATGTTGCTAACATCCTCCCTGGAATGACTCTTTCCTGCAGCTCTTATTGCTTTGTCTGAAGGGCAATGTGTTGCTTTCTGTGCCTAATTCCTAGTTAATACCTCATTTTATAGCCAACATTCAAGCTGACAGTTGCTATCAATGTAAGGGTAGTGACATTCTTAGGGAAATATGTATTCTGCCTAGCATCTTGCTTGTTGTGTGCTCGTGAATGGTGGGATGAGTCTCAGTCAAGTCACAGTGGTACCGGATGGTCTCCAGAGCATTTCCTGCATTCTTTCTTTGCTGCTCCAAATCAAAACAACTAGATAAGCTTCTTTTATTCAGGAATGTTTCTATGCATAAGCTTTCAACTTCAGCTCCCAGACTTCCTCTGTAAAATCCCCATTTTCTTCCCAGAAAAAAAGCACTCACAAGAGCGATCCACATGGGGGTTTAAGGGAACAATTAATACTGAGATTTTTAGATGCATGCCAATGATTGTAATATTAAACTCTGCATGAAATCCTTCTGAACAGCATGCTTACAAGCAATAATGTGGAAGCACAACTTCCCAGAGGGCATGGAATTCTCTTGATCGTGGTTGCATGTAAGTCAAGTTTTATTATAACACAGACTCATTCATTTACGTATTGCCTAGGAGTTCTTCTATATTATAATGGCAGGTGTGAATAGTTGAGGGCCAAATACTGTGTGCTGCAATGCTAAAAGTATTATCTCCTTAATCCTTCACAGAAATTTGCTGACCCATGCATTGGAATAAGGTTCCTTCTAAACCAGTAACAGTTTCTTAATGATTGCCATTAATTACCATTAGTCTTTGTCTTCTTGAGAAAAGATCTCACTATCTGAGATTTATGAGCCCCACACTTCAGCCTTTTGAAGTGCATACACCACTAACTAGCACTGGTGATTTTCACTTGTATATTTTCCTATTTTTCTCTGTTTGGTTTCTCTCTCTGCCCATTGTTGCAATCATTTGTTATTCGTTTTTGTGTTTTGCAATGCTCAGGATGGAACTGTAGTTCATTGGGCATGCAAGACAATTTCTCTATTACTAAGTTGCACCCCAAACTTTACTTGCTTCTTTCCTTCTTTCTTTCTTTTTAAAAATGAGTAAATATAAGGAGTCAGAGGACAATTTGCAGATGTTGGTTCACTCCTTCCACCATGTGGGTCCTAGAGACCCAACTAAGGTCATCAGGTTTGGCAGACAGATGTAAAGCACACTTACTGGAGGCTGAACCATGTAACCACCTTCTGTTGCTGTTTGGTTGTTTGGTTGGTTGGTTGGTTGGTTGGTTGGTTGGTTGGATGGTTTTTGCTTGTTTTTAATATTGTGACCATTTCCTCTAGGGTTTCTTCATTTTTTAAACTTTTAACTTTATTCAATTTGTTCATTTACAATTTCATATCTGTATCCAATACATTCTGATCACAGTTTCCCACCTTCTCTTCCTCCCTTCCACCCTGATCAACCATGCTTCTAGCCTACAAGTACTCTCCCACTTTCAGTTCTTTTTACTTGGCTTTGATTTTCTCACCACTGAAGGTGGGCATGAGGCATAGGGGAACAATCACCAGTGGATACACCTCTGAAAACAATGATTCCCTCAGTCCCAGCATGCATGGACACCCAATGGTTCCTTGTGGAGGAGTCGAGCTCTGTGAGCCCCTTCCCATCCCAAGACTGAATATTCACAGCTCCACTCCCATGCAGGTCCAGCACAGGAAAGCACTGCTTCTGTGAGTTCGTAGCTGCAATGGCCATGTTGTATAAAATATAACATTTCATAACCCTGCCCATTCAGGCATAATTGAACATCTCATGGCCTCTTTCTAACTTCCTGGTCTCTTTCTACAGACATCCCATGTTAAGCATATCAATCTAAAAGTCTCAAGCTGAGATGCATATATGAGAGAGAACTTATGGTATTTGTCTTCCTGTATATTTCCAGTCCCATCATTTTTCCTACAAATTTCATGATTTAACTTGTCTTTAGTGCTGACTAGAATTCAGTTGTATAAATAAGCCATGTTTTCATTATCCATTCATCAGTTAATAAACATTGAGCTGATTTCACTTCTTAATGATCATGACCAGATCACAATAAACATGGATATGCAAATATTTTTGTAATAGGATATGGATATAGATTTAGTTACCTTTGGGTATATGCCTGGCAGTGTATGTACATGGGTCATATAGTGGCTCTGTTTCTACCTTTTTGACAAGCCTCAATTGATTTCTGCAGTATCTGCACCAAATTTATAATCCCTGAATGGTAGTCTGAATGATAATGGCCCCCCCATAGGTTCATAAGTTTGAATGCTTGGTCTCCAGTTGGTGGAGCTCTTTAGGAAGAATTTGAAGGATTTGGAAGTGTGACCTTGTTGTAGGAGCTGTGTCATTGGGGGATGAGCTTTGTGAATTCAAAGCCTCCATCATGCTATGCATCTTCCCCTGTCTCGCTGTGTTGCCTCTTGCTTTAAGTCAGATGTGAACCCTCAGCTACTGCTCAAGAACCATACCTGCCTGATGCCTTCCTGTTTGAGTTCCTTCCCTGACTTCCTTCAATGATGAACAGTACTATGGAAGTATAAGCCAAATAAACCTCTTCCTCTTTAAGTTGTTCTTGGTTGTTGTGTTTCCCATAGCTATAGGAAGTAACCAATGCATCATCCTATTGAAAGTAGATTACAGATTTAGTGCAATTTCAATAAAAATCCGTGGACCATTTTCCAAATAGAAAAAACTAAAACTTGTGTATAAATATGAAAGAGTATGTATGGGTAGCCAAAGCAATCCTGAATAAAAACAAAACAAAAAAACTGATAGAGGTATCAGCATACCTCATTTTAAGTTATATTGTGGAACCATATTAATAAAAACAGTATGGTATTGATACCAAAAACAGATGTTTAGATCAATGCAACTGTTGCTACTTGATCTTATTTTTTTCTTGTAGAACCGAGGACTGGTAGCCCAGGATTGGTACCACCTACAATGGGCTGGACTCTCCAACATAAATCATTAAGAAAATCCTTTATAGCCGATCTTATGGAAGTATTTTCTCAATTGAGGTTCCCTCAGCTCAGATGATTCTATCTTATGGTAAATTGACATAAACACTAATCAGAGCAGGAGAGTTTATTTGTGCTACTTATTCCAAATGGATAAGAGCCTGTGGTCACAGAGTCAGTGACATGGTGTGTGGAGCAGGAAGCAGAAAGAACAGACTTGAAATGGCACAAATCTTTAAATTCTCAAAGTCTAACTCTAGTTTGATACCTTTTCTAGTGTCTTCAAGCTGATTACAAAAATGATTTCTTTGGTTAAGTTTATTCCAAACTAGGCAAACACCCATTACAAGTTTACAGACACAGTCAAACTTGCAAAAATAGATCACTTCATTAATTCATTAATTCTATGTGCATATTTTTCATATTCTGATATCTCTGAAGCCAGGAAGACTTTTAAAATTGATGACATTTTATAGCCATTGTTGGTTAGGCAGCAATCCCAAGATTTTTATTAGTGCCCTCCCATGGCAAGCTTAGTCAGAGCTACTTACTACTTATATTGTGAACAATGAGTGGCAAAGGCCTTGGGCCTTAGGAAAGCACAGACGTTCTGTAACTGTAACATTTATATATAAGACATAAGCAAGAAAAAAGATGTCAGTATTAAAATATACCAAGATCTAAGCTGAAGAGACTTCATAGCTAGCTAATTTTATATTCCCCTTAGAAAAGGAAAGCATGGGAGTTAGTTTTGAAAAACTGACAAAAAGGAACAATAATAAGTTGCTTCTTCAAATTGTAGAATGCATTATAAGGCTAACATAACAATTGATGTAAACAAATGGTTCAATAATAAAAACTGAGTCAATCCCACTCTTCTGGTAACCAAAAGACTCTAAACAAAAAAAAAAAAAAAATCATGTTCTTTGTTAATCTATTCACAACAACTAAGAAATGTAACCAGTATAGGTTTCCATAAACAGATAAATGGATAAAGAAAATGTACTATATATACACAATGAATTTTTTATTAAGCCATAAAGAAAATGATGTCATGACATTTGCAAGGAAATAGATGGAACTGGAAAGCATTTTGTTAAGCAAAATAAGTCATACTCAGAAAAGGTGAATACCACATGTTTTTTTTTCATATATGAAACCTACTGTTTAGTTTGTGTGTGTGTGTGTGTGTGTGTGTGTGTGTGTGTGTATTTAGATAATGAAACCAGAAAAAAAAAGAGAGAGAAAGAAGAGCACTTAAAGAAAGGAAGTGATGAAAATAGAGGATAATGAAATGTGTGAAACATGAAAAAACGAAAGAGGGGAAGACAGGGACCAGCATGAGTAGGGAAGGGAAATGGGAAAGGCAAAAAGAAAGGAGATTAACAAGAACGAAGTGTGCATGCAAATGCCACTATGAATCTTATTACTTTGTATGCTGGCCATAAATTTTAATTGTAAAATAATTATGAGAGTTTTGGAATTTTAGTTTCTTTTTAAAAACACAGTAATAGGGCTGGATAGATGGCTCAGCAGTTAAGACTGCTCTTCCAGAGGTCCTGAGTTCAATTCCCAGCACCCACATGGTGGCTCACATCCATCAGTAATGGGATCCAATGCCCTTTTCTTGTGTGTTTGAAGACAGCTACAGTGTATTCACATACATAAAATATAAAACAAATCTTTTTAAAAAACAGTAATATTATAAGAATGCACTTTCATTTTAGTTCCAGGTATGGGGATTTTGGGCTGCCTTGGACTGCCCACTGTAGCTGACTCTGATTTGCCTCATGCTCTGGCAGAGGTATGGTTTTGCCAGCTACAGATAATTTTTGACAATTATACAATTTGGAATTCTGGAAATTTTTAGAGGATATATAAATGCTAGAGACCCTATAGGCAGAGTATGTAGTTGTTGGTTGTTTGAGGGAGTTTTTTGGTTGTTGTTCTTTTGTTTTTTGTTTTGTTTGTTTTGGTTTTTTGCAATTTGTTAGTAGCTGTGGTCAAAGAAAAAAGAAGAAAGAAAGTAGATTTGGGAAATTTTCTTTTTTTAAAAATTTATTGATATATTTATTTACATTTCAAATGATTTCCCCTTTTCTGGACCCCCACTCCCCAAAAGTCCCATCAGTCCCCTTCCCTCCCCCTATTTTCCCACCCAACCCTTCCCACTTCCCTGTTCTGATTTTGTTCAATACTGCTTCACTGAGTCTTTCCAGAACAAGGGGACACTCCTCCGTTCTTCTTGTACCTCATTTGATGTGTGGATTATGTTTTGGTATTCCAGTTTTCTAGGTTAATATCCACTTATTAGTGAGTGCATACCATGATTCATCTTTTGAGTCTGGGTTACCTCACTTCGTATGATGTTCTCCAGCTCCATCCATTTGCCTAAGAATTTCATGAATTCATTGTTTCTAATGGCTGAATAGTACTCCATTGTGTATATATACCACATTTTTTGCATCCACTCTTCTGTTGAGGGATATCTGGGTTCTTTCCAACTTCTGGCAATTATAAATAGGGCTACTATGAACATAGTGGACCATGTATCCTTATTACATGCTGGGGAATCTTTTGGGTATATGCCCAGGAGTGGTATAGCAGGATCTTCTGGAAGTGAGGTGCCCAGTTTTCGGAGAAACCACCAAAATGATTTGCAGAGTGGTTGTACCAATTTGCAACCCCACCAGCAGTGGAGGAGTGTTCCTCTTTCTCCACATCCTCGCCAACACCTGCTGTCTCCTGAATTTTTAATCTTAGCCATTCTGACTGGCATAAGGTGAAATCTCAGGGTTGTTTTGATTTGCATTTCCCTAATGACTAATGAAGTGGAGCATTTTTTAAGATGTTTCTCCGCCATCTGAAATTCTTCAGGTGAGAATTCTTTGTTTAACTCTGTACCCCATTTTTTTTTAATTTTTTTTATTCAATATAATTTATTTACATTTCAAATGATTTCCCCTTTTCTAGGCCCCCCACTCCCCGAAAGTCCCGTAAGCCCCCTTCTCTTCCCCTGTCCTCCCTCCCACCCCTTCCCAGTTCCCCGTTCTGGTTTTGCCAAATACTGTTTCACTGAGTCTTTCCAGAACCAGGGACCACTCCTCCTTTCTTCTTGTATCTCATTTGATGTGTGGATTATGTTTTGGGTATTCCAGTTTTCTAGGTTAATAACCACTTATTAGTGAGTGCATACCATGATTCACCTTTTGAGTCTGGGTTACCTCACTTAGTATGATGTTCTCTAGCTCCATCCATTTGCCTAAGAATTTCATGAATTCATTGTTTCTAATGGCTGAATAGTACTCCATTGTGTAGATATACCACATTTTTTGCATCCACTCTTCTGTTGAGGGATACCTGGGTTCTTTCCAGCATCTGGCAATTATAAATAGAGCTGCTATGAACATAGTAGAGCATGTATCCTTATTACATGGTGGGGAATCCTCTGGGTATATGCCCAGGAGTGGTATAGCAGGATCTTCTGGAAGTGAGGTGCCCAGTTTTCTGAGGAACCGCCAGACTGATTTCCAGAGTGGTTGTACCAATTTGCAACCCCACCAGCGAGGAACCGCCAGACTGATTTCCAGAGTGGTTGTACCAATTTGCAACCCCACCAGCAGTGGGGAGTGTTCCCCTTTCTCCACACCCTCTCCAACACCTGCTGTCTCCTGAATTTTTAATATTAGCCATTCTGACTGGTGTAAGATGAAATCTTAGGGTTGTTTTGATTTGCATTTCCCTAATGACTAATGAAGTTGAGCATTTTTTAAGATGCTTCTCCGCCATCCGAAGTTCTTCAGGTGAGAATTCTTTGTTTAACTCTGTACCCCATTTTTTAATAGGGTTGTTCGGTTTTCTGGAGTCTAACTTCTTGAGTTCTTTGTATATATTGGATATTAGCCCTCTATCTGATGTAGGATTGGTGAAGATCTTTTCCCAATTTGTTGGTTGCCGATCTGTCCTCTTGATGGTGTCCTTTGCCTTACAGAAACTCTGTAACCTTATGAGGTCCCATTTGTCAATTCTTGCTCTTAGAGCATACGCTATTGGTGTTCTGTTCAGAAACTTTCTCCCTGTACCGATGTCCTCAAGGGTCTTCCCCAGTTTCTTTTCTATTAGCTTCAGAGTGTCTGGCTTTATGTGGAGGTCCTTGATCCATTTGGATTTGAGCTTAGTACAAGGAGACAAGGATAAATCAATTCGCATTCTTCTGCATGCTGACCTCCAGTTGAACCAGCACCATTTGTTGAAAAGGCTATCTTTTTTCCATTGGATGTTTTCAGCCTCTTTGTAGAGGATCAGGTGGCCATAGGTGTGTGGGTTCATTTCTGGATCTTCAATCCTGTTCCATTGATCCTCCTGCCTGTCACTGTACCAATACCATGCAGTTTTTAACACTATTGCTCTGTAGTATTGCTTGAGGTCAGGGATACTGATTCCCCCAGATTTTCTTTTGTTGCTGAGAATAGTTTTAGCTATCCTGGGTTTTTTGTTGTTCCAGATGAATTTGATAATTGCTCTTTCTAACTCTGTGAAGAATTGAGTTGGGATTTTGATGGGTATTGCATTGAATCTGTATATTGCTTTTGGCAAAATGGCCATTTTAACTATATTGATTCTACGGATCCATGAGCATGGGAGGTTTTCCCATTTTTTGAGGTCTTCTTCCAGTTCCTTCTTCAGAGTCTTGAAGTTCTTGTCATACAGATCTTTCACATGTTTGTTAAGAGTCACCCCAAGATACTTTATACTGTTTGTGGCTATTGTGAAGGGGGTCATTTCCCTAATTTCTTTCTCAGCCTGCTTATCCTTTGAGTATAGGAAGGCCACTGATTTGCTTGAGTTGATTTTATAACCTGCCACTTATGGTTTCAGTGCAGAATTCTATCAGACCTTCAAAGAAGACCTAACACCAATACTCTTCAAACTATTCCACAAAATAGAAACAGAAGGAACCCTACCCAATTCCTTCTACGAAGCCACAATTACGCTGATACCAAAACCACACAAAGATCCAACAAAGAAAGAAAACTTCAGACCAATCTCCCTTATGAACATCGATGCAAAAATACTAAATAAAATTCTTGCCAACCGAATCCAAGAACACATCAAAACGATCATCCACCATGATCAAGTAGGCTTTATCCCAGGGATGCAGGGTTGGTTCAATATATGGAAATCCATCAATGCAATCCACTACATAAACAAACTCAAAGAAAAAAACCACATGGTCATTTCATTGGATGCTGAAAAAGCATTTGACAAAATTCAGCATCCTTTCATGCTTAAAGTCTTGGAAAGAACATGAATTCAAGGCCCATACCTAAACATCGTTAAAGCAATATACAGCAAACCGGTAGCCAGCATCAAACTAAATGGAGAGAAACTTGAAGCAATCCCTCTAAAATCAGGGACTAGACAGGGCTGCCCCCTTTCTCCTTATCTTTTCAATATTGTACTTGAGGTACTAGCTCGGGCAATTCGACAACATAAGGAGGTCAAAGGGATACAAATTGGAAAGGGAAATTTTCTAATTCCCTTCTTCCCTCTATCCTATCCTTGTTTCTCTCCTATCCAGTATTAGGGGGTGAACTGTGTGTGTGGCAGGGTATAAAAGGTGGAAAGAAGAACTCACAAAGTCACAAAGACCAGACACACATAACATTGTATTATATGTGTATTCTGTGTGTGTAGGTATAGTATATGCATGTATTCATGTATAGGCATATGCATGTGTGCACATAGGTGTGCATAAGTGTGTGTGTGTGTGTGTGTGTGTGTGTATGTGTGCATGAAGGCCTGAGGTGAGTGCCTGCTATCTTTTTAAATGGCTTTCCACTTTTTTTTTTTTGAGATGGAATCTCTCATTAAACTGGGGCCTCACTGATTTAGCTAGACTGGATATCCAGTGAGCTCCAGGGATTCTCCTATCTCTACCTCACCAGGTATGCACCAGCATGCCTTTCTTTTTTCAGGGATGCTGGAGATGCAAACTCAAGTCCTCATGCATTTTCAGAAGACATTTTAATGGCATCTCCCCAGCCCCAGTCCAGGGATTTGATAGAATGAAACAGTGGATCTTCAATTTATAAAGGAAATTATGATAATACGTTAAGTGAATCATTGGGTAATTCATTGCATACTAGGATAAAATAAAGGCCACTGTAACTGATGCTGTTCAGTCTAGATCTAGAATATCTCCCCAAGGACCATGTACCAAAGGCTTACTTAGAAATGTGGCTGTGTTCAGAGATTTGGGTATGGGGAAGCAATTGAATCATGAGGTCTCTGAACTCATTAATGGATCAGTCCATTGATGAGGTCATAGTTTGATGGGATCTTGTGAGCTAGTAAAACTTAGTGGTGGAGCCTATTTGAAGGAAGTAGGCCTGTGAGGGGTTGGCCCACATCTTTTCTTTCATGGCCACTGTGAGATATGGAGCTTTGGCTTACCCTGCCTTCCATGCTGTGGTTTTCAGTCTTCCCAGAAACTTAAGAGGAATAAAAGCTAGCTGATCATAGGCTAAAACTGCTTAAACCGTAAGAACAAGTATGTTTAGCGTTGCTTTTCCTGCTTATTTTATCACAGTGAACATAAAGCTTACTAATACAGATAGAATGTAAAAAACAAATTCCTTTGCCTTTCTTGGTAGTGTCCTTGCCCTTGGCTTTGGTCCATATCAGTACTCATACCCAAGATGCATGTCTTGTAATCCCAGCACTTGGAAAGTGGCGGCAGGAGGATTAGAAGCTCAAGGTCATCATTGACTTGCATAGTGAATGCAAAGCCTGTCTGGGTTATATGAGTCCTTGTCCCCAGATAATTAAATATATACATTACATAAAGTCCAGAGAGATGAAAGAAATTATTTCTTCTGTCCATAAATGTGGTTTTAAAGGGTTCTACTTTTGCTAGAAGCCTATAAAATGCTGCAATCTCTTTGGAGGGCAATTTCCCAATTGCTGTTAAAATACGAAGCATGCACACTTTTGGATACAGCATATGTGTCTAATTGAAGAGGCACGCAAACAAAAATTTTCATTGCTATATATATATTTATGTGTGTAGTGCTGGGGTTTGAAGCCATGGCCTTGACTGTGGTAGACAAGCAAGTGCTCTATCATTGAGCTACATTCTCAATTTGCAGTATTACTTGCAATTTCAAAGTGTCAGAATCAATTGAAACAGTCAGCAGTTGTTAAGTAATATTCAAAGAAATGAAGTAGAGCTATGTTACAAGAACATGAAAAGTCTCTAAGGGATATTATTAAGTGAGAACAAACTAGCAAAACAATTTTATAGTATGGTCTCAATAATGTAGCCAAATTAGTGTGTGCTTGTGTATGTGTGTGCATGTTTGCATTTGTGTGTGTGTGTGTGTGTGTGTGTGTGTGTGTGTGTGTGTGTGTAACTCCATAAGGAACAGATGTTAACACTCACCCCAAACTAATGACAATGATTACTTCAGAACGGAGGATGGATGGGGCAGTCAAGTGTGAAAGGACTGCTTGAACATTTTGCTTGCTGTACTTGTGAATGACTTGACTCATTCCCAATGGAAATGTATTTGTATATTACTTGTGTAATATTTTTAGACATAATAAAAATTTTAAATACTAAATAAAACTGAATAATGAACAGGCAGAAGGCAAGGGAACTGCTGTTTCTCATTAGAAGCCTTTGCATGACATTTGACTTTTAAAACTATACACATGCTTTAATTTGATGAAAAAGGGGGTTTAATAAAAACATATTTAAATATACTTTTGCCCTTGCTTCAGGGACAGTAAGTAGCAGAGGTATCCTTTGCACCAAAGTATTAATAACTTCTAGAGAAATAAAAAGGAAAATATTTAATCTGGTAATTCATTATAATTAAGCATTATTTCAGCTTTACCTATATTGTGGTTCCATAATAAACTATAAAATAATCTCTAAATAGTAATATATCTTAAAGCTATAAGTAAAGTCCTGATCTATAAAATGCCTTGAAAAATAAAATTAAAAATTACTTGGACTATTTTCTTCTTTAAATCCTCTATATTTGATCCTACAGCTGATGCACTTAGGGTTAGTTTAGCATTATTGATAATTTTCTGGAAGGAGTATTTACCCAGACAAGTTGGGAAATATCTGCTTGAAGATGTTGATACTTTTCTCACTTTGGGTTCATCAGCTTTAAATCAGAAAGAGAAATTACTACACATTTGAGTCATGAGTTTGTGTATAATTCTAGGTACAGGGACAGTTTTGCTTCTCCATATCTTTATTTACAGATCAGCATATGTTCTCAGGAATCCCTGAATATGAGACCACATATTTTTATTTTTATTTTTGAAAATTATTTTTGGAATCTATAGTATGGAAAGTGGGGATACAGGCCATTGTGAGCTTCCATGTAGGAGCTGGGAACTGAACCTAGGTCCTCAGCAAGAACAGTGGGGACTTTTGAATACTAATATACCAGGGGACAAGCATTATAATTTTACACCAGTCATACATCTCTGCACTGACTATTGACCACTGTGGAAAGAAGCTTCTCCAGGAGGTAGCACAGATTTATGGTTATAAACATAAATATCTAGAAGGCAATTTGACAATTAAACAGTTTAGCAAAAGAAAAATACCAGACTCTACCCTAGGGCCTATAATATTCACCACCACGGGCTCTTGACCAGGATTACACTGCCAGACATGAAATTTACAGCCAGGCATGGTGATGAATATCTTTAACCCTAGCACATAGGAGGCAGAAGCAGATGAATCTCTGTGAATGAGAGGCAAGCCTGGTCTACAGAGTGACTCCCAAGACAGCCAGGGCTACACAATGAGACCCTGTCTTAAAAGAATAAAATTTCTCCTGTGGGGCAGGTCTAAAAGCAGTAAGTTACTCCCTAAGAGTCATACCACTGTTGTACCAGGAATCACATCTTTCCTGGCAGTTCAGTATTGTAGCATGTAGGGAATTGCACTGCATAGGGAAAAATGATGTTTTTTCTCCCCCAGTAGCTTACTTCACACTTTATGGCACTATGAAAGCTAGCCATCAGGGAGGAGTTTCCTGGTCAGTTGTACATTGATTTGTCGTGCAATAAAGTAAATAGTGTCTTCAGTGATAGGGCTTTACCATCTTTCTATAATGACCAACTAAGAGCAATGGTTATAAGCTATGTTGTCTTAGAAACCTCTGGGACCCACTGACCCATAGCTGGAGATCTTCCTGTCACTGTTTGAGACCTTGGTACCTACGTTTTTATTTTTAAATTGAAGTTTATGGATTGGGGTGAAGATTAGTTGTAAAGTACTTCCTCAACATGTGCAAGGCACACAGAAGAAACTGGTGGTCCGTGTCTTACATTTGTACACTTGGAAGGTGGAGGCAGGATGATCAGAAGTTCGAGGTCATCATGTCTTCATCATGAAGGATTAAGCCAACATTTGCTACATGGGATGCTGTTTCAAAAGATAGTTTGTAATAAAATATTGTAAGTTCTTATTATAAATCTCGATAATGTAAAGCCTTGAAGTTACTCATTCGACAAACTTGATTCCAGTTTTGAAAAAGTGCATAGTAGAGCATATTTATCCTGAAACTCTGTGCAATAGAAAAATAACTGAAACTGAAGTCTCTAAATACTATGAAGTCAAAAGATAAGCTGACAGGAAAAGGGAGATTTTTGAAAAGAAAAGGCAGAAAGAAAACGATCAATTTGACAAAGTCCAGCTACAGCCCTTGAGTCCATTTACAGACATACACATGCATTATGTGACTGAGGGTTTATCAATTAGGATAGCATATGTTCTGTTTGAGAAAGCCAAACTGTATATAAACAAGGCAATCTTTGGTGAAAGCAACTTCCCGGCATGCCATGAGGTCAGCATATCCCAACCTCCCACGTGGAGGACACAAAGGGAAATGAGATTTGCTCAGTTGGAGAAGCTGCTATGTCTCCCAACCCCCCAAAGAGAAAACCATGTTGTTACAGAGTAGCTTTTTAGAGACTTTAAAAACCTGGTTAAGTGAAAGGTACCCTGAAATGCTGGCATACTCTTTCCTGACTGTTTTGAATGAAAAGTCTGGTTAGCTTGAAGCCATTATAAAGCAGATTCATATTCACTCCCTATATTTCTTTCTAAACAAGCACAAATTTCCGATCCTACAGTCAGCTAACTTTCTATTCGCATTCTTGATTGGCATGAGGAAGATTGCATCCGAGTTCATCAATATCACATATTACATGAAACTAAAGAGGAGTCTATCCAGGCCTGTAGGACAAGGTAGGCAATCAAACAACATAAAAGAGATGAATTGCAAGTCCTTGGAGAATGGAATCATTATGAGCTTAACAAGCACCGTTTTCAGCCATATCTATTTTGGTGATGTTAGTGGGACATTCATTGTTGCACTCTGAGCTGTTGTGATAGCTTCAGATTCACTAAACTGATAAATATTTTAGAGTGGCATGTGAATAGTCCTGAGTATTTGTTATGGTACTCTCTATTCAATTGTCCATCTCCTGGTCAGGAACAAAGAAGGGATACTTTTTTAAGCTAAGAAAGAGATAAAAAGAAAAATCAACATAATTAAATGCAAAGTGGATCAATAAAATTATAGAATGTCAAAGCTGAAGAGAACTCCGGTGTCAGCATATTATTGTTTCTGCAAACATCCCACCTAAGTGCTCCTAGGAGAGTGGAAAGGTATTATGTATCCCAGGCAGCCTGAGACCACAGTCCTCAAGGGCCGCTAGCTTATTTGAAACATTTTTTAAATACCCTACTTAATTCTAAAATCTACTTAACCTCTGAATCTCATTTCCTCATCTGAATAATGGAGATTAAAATGTTTACTCTAAAAGTTGCACTTTACTCTTAAATGAAGCTATGTATAAAGCACTAGGCATAAAGGCTCGAGAGAGAATATTGGCTGTTCTTGCAGAGGACCTGAGTTTGGTCCCACCATCTAAGTTGGAAGGCTCACAATTGCCAGTAACTCTAACTCTAGGGGATCCAACACATACTTCCGGCCTCTACAGGTGCCTATAGTCATGTATACATACATATATATGGATAAATATACAAATAATTAAAAATTAAAAATAAATATTAAAAATAACCACTAGGCACTGTGTACCAATTCAGAGTCATATTGCAGGCCTGAAAAGATAGTTATAAGTTAAGAGCATTAGCTTCTCTTGTATAGGACAGGGATTCAATTTGCAACAACCACATGGTGGTTCATAGCCATTCATAACTCCAGTCCCAGGAAATCTGATGCTCTCTTCTGCTATTTTCAGGTATCAGGCATATGGGTGATGTACAGACATATATTCTGGCAAAAGACTCATAGACATAAATAAATTTTAAAAATTAGAAAGAGTAATTTTACAATAAAGTAAAACTAATTGTATTTTCTACTTGAGAAGAACAAATGGGTAAAGGTGCTGATGAGAGGTTGTGGGGCTGAATTTGGTTGTTCATATAAAGTAACAAAGTTATACCTAGAATTAATCTAAAATGTCAGTTTCCAAGCAAGTGACAAACACTAGAGCAAATGTCCCCCTGATAATGCATTTAATATCGCAAGCAAAATGTGGGGTAACTTCTAAATCAACAATTTTATTAAACACTAAGAAAAATAATTTGCAAAATAAATATACATATGTTATAGGGTAGGGTATATTTTGTTTTCTTTTTGTTTATGGTTTTGGTTTTTGGGCTGTTTTTTTTTTTTTTTTAAGACAGGATTTCTCTGTGAAGGCCCTGCTGTCCTGAAACTTACTCTGTAGACTAGACTGGCCTCGAACTCAGAAATCCACCTGCCTCTGTCCCCGCCACCTAGCTATATGTTATCACTTGAGCCTTCAAATAGATGCATGGCCCTTGGATCTTGAGTTTGCTCTGCTCAACTGTTCAGTATGCTTCATTTTTAAGGTAGGAAGTTCGTGGTTAGGATCCAAGAGAATGGTTAGAATTCAATGGTTCTCATCATTTTTGGAGAAAGGGGTTAGCAGGAGGGGTCCTAATCCCTAGATGAGAACCATTGGGTTACACAGTGACTACTTCAGAGCAAAGGTAGGAAAATGAAGTGATACCTGATGTCACTTTTTGCACTTAAAATACCACTCACTCTAACTACAACCAAGTAGAGAAGCTCTGATCTTGACCTCAGGCACTTCAGGATGGATGACAAAATCAATATGTATCCCCTACAAAGCAGAACATTCTGACATCAACTGATGATGGCTACTGTGGTGGAGCATCACATGACAGAGAAAAGACTGCTTTGCCAGGAGCCCAATCAGCTTGCTCATCACCAATATGAGTCTCACCCCTGAGAAAAATACATTTTACCAAATAAGACACATATAAGCATGGAAGTATATGAGTGTCTGCACATGTGTATATTTTACAGATTCCTTATTAAGTCCGCTTAAAGTCTATTTTCCATTTTGGTGGTGTAGTTCAGTGGGAGAATTCATGCAAGATTTGAACCTCAACACTGGAGAAATAAAACCAAAATTTAAAGTCACCATGAGTAGAGAGAGTTTAGTGGGCAGAACAGGAGCTTCTGGGGAGAGGGAGTGCTCATTTCTCCATTTCTGATCAGTTCCTCTACTATGGGTATCATCAAGCCTGTGTTTGCCTCACTCCTGAGTAGGTCAGAGACCCCAGCTAAATACCCTTCCTGAAGCAGTTCCCCTCTCCAAGTAGCAAGAAAGGAGTTACAATCTCCAGGAACATTTACACAGCAGGCAAGTTTATTGGTGTTGGGGCTGTCATAGCTGGTACTAGATCTGGAGCTGAAGCCACCTCTCAAGTCGCAGCTCTCCTCCTATGCCATTCTGTTTGTTTTGTTTGTTTGTTTGTTTGTTTGTGACTAAGGAGCTCTTTTATTTGATGGTTGCTTTCCTTGTCCTCTCTGCCATGTGAATCACATGGGTGATCCAGCCATCCCTGCTACTTTGATTCTATGTCATTCCTAGTGGTGACATGTGATAAACTTTATCATTATAGACAACATTTCTACAAAAAAAAAAGAAAAATATATCATCATTTCACTTTGGGTAATCATGTGACTTCAGCCTCTCTGCTTAACACTTTCCTTGAGCTTCAATTTCCTCATTGTGAAGTATGGCATTTAAACATTGAATAACAAATTGACTTCTTAGTGTTAAGTAAAATATAGGATATAGAGATAGAGATAGAGATAGAGATAAAGGTAGAGAGAGAGAGAGATACAAATACTACTGAAAGCATCATACATGAATGGTATACAATAGCAAAGTGAAGAGAAATACAGTATACCATTTATCTCTGATTTGTGGTTACTTTTTACTTTAATTGGACCAATGAAAACATATTCATGGAAAACAAAAGGATTGCACTACAGAGAAAAAAAAAACATTATGCTTATCTACTGTCCTAGTTACTAAGGTTACTATTACTGTGATAAAATCATGACCAAAGCAACTTGGGAGGAAACGGCTTATTTGGCTTATACCTCCCCCATCACTTGCTGATCGTAGAAAGAATTCAGGACAGGCACCCAAACAGGGCAGGAACCTGGAGGCAGGAGCTGATGCAAAAGCCATGGAGAGGTGATGCTTACTTCCTTTATAATAGCACCAAAGACAACCATCCAAGAAGTGGCTTTACCCACAGTGACTGAGCCCTGGCCCATGAATCACTAATTAATAAAATCATCTACAGGCTTGCTTACAGCTGGATTTTATGGAGGCATTTTCTCAGTAAGGTTCCTGCTTCTCAGAGAACTGTGGATTATGCCAAGTTGTCATGAAACTATCCAGCACATCCACATACTCATGTGCTTTGGACTGTAGTCTCTGGCATTTAAGATTCTAAAAGGATGGGGTGGGGGCTTAATTTTCTCCTGCATTTATATCAGTCCCACCCCCATCAGGGGCCAGAAGACAGTGACAAGACTGCCACTCTATAGGAGGCAAGAGCCCAAGCCGGGCTTCTCACTACAGACTGACATCCAGCAAGTCGTTAATTACATAGCTCCATTAGTGGGATGGATCCCTTTGTCTTTCTGGATGACAATCTCCCTTTCAATGCATGGATGTCTTATTTTGTTCTTCACTCCTTAGCAGCCCAGCTACTGCATTCTGACACGTCCGTTTTCCTTACTAGACAGGAACCATAAAGAAAAAGAAAACAGAAAAAGAAAATAAAAAAGAAACCCATGGATCTTGTTGCAGTTGAGATTTAGCTCAGCAAGTTCCTCTAATCAGTTCATTTGAGGAATAATTGTACTGGCTGGAAACAGACACAGACTGCATGTCCCTCACACGATGGCTTCTCACTTTGGCTATTTTTTTAACTAAATTATTTATTTACATCCCAAATGTTGCCCTCTTCAATGTCCCCACTCACAGAGTCCCTCCCCCACCCCCTTACTTAGCCTCTGAGAGAGTGGAGGCCCCTCCGGGTGTCCCCCCACCCTGGGGCATCACTCTCTGCAGGCTTAGGTGCATCCTCTCCCACTGAAGCCTGGCAGCCCTCTGCTGCATCACTGTCAGGGGCTTTCTCACTTTGTAATGCCTCCTCACACCAGGAGAGAATCTTCTTCAGTCTTTGGAGAACAAATCAAAGGACACCTCTGTAAATGCACCCAGAGTTGACTTTATAGACTTCCCACACCAAGGAGGTTGTGTTTGGATATGATTACATAGCTCTCTGATGTCATTCCCACACAGAAAAATACAGGAGATGACAGTCACAAAAGAACAAAATTAAAGGAAAAGCTGAGGAAGATGTCGGCTTTTTTTTTTTTTTTTTTGAGACTGTGGAGGCTCTTTTTTTTTTTTCAGAGTCAACAACTGCAAAACTATACTTGATACTGTAAAGCATTCATCAGAGTGTGCTGTATACAAATATGTCCCCTTTTATAGAAAAATGAGTTTCACACCTCCAAGAGAGGAAGTGACAAAACGCCCCAGGCATGACATGGAATTTGAAATGATACATAACGGTAAGGAAAATGTTCATCTTTCAGAGAGTCAGAGAACAGGGAGAAGAGATGAGGCCAAGGTTGAGGCAAAAGAATGGTGAGCATGTGAAGGGGCGACAGTAATGTCAAACAGACACGACGACTTAAAAGTTCCCTTCATGTTTTTAAATTGGATTTTAGAATGGATAGGGAGCTGGAGAACAGAATGGAATACAAACGTAATCGAGTCCTGAAATATCCCAACTTCTGCATTTAAAGCAATGGGCTTACACACTGTGTATCCCTGTTAGTTGAGCAAGATGATCAGCATTTACCATTCCTTTCTGTATATGCACCAAGCTCCTTCACAAAAAGGATTAGGATGGCACGTCTGAATAAAGCTGCAGGTTGCCTTACTCTAAGGCACCACTTTTACATATAAAATACTGTCACATGCAAGTAATTTTAAAGCCAGTAGGGAAAGCAAAGCTGCCGCTTTTCCTTCCTACTGATGCATACAGAGTACCACAAACTCAAGCAGCTTTCTCTGATACCCATGTGTTATTTTATATTCTTCATAAGTTACAGGTCCAAGTGTGGCTAAGGTGAATTGCTTAATTGTGGTCTCAAAAGGATGAAGTCAAAATGTCAACGGGTACTTTGACCTTACTTTAGTTTTAAATCTGTTTTCTAAATTAATTACTTATAGGAGAATTTGGTTCCTGTCCTAGTGAGGGTTTCTACAACTCTAATAAAACACCATGACCAAAAGCAACTCAGTAAGAAGGGGTTTATTTCATCTTACAACTCTCAGATCACACTCCATTACTGAAGGGGTATATCAGGTTGTGAACTCAAGACAAGAACTGAAGCAGAAGTCATAGAGGGGTACTCTCTACTGGCTAGCTCCTGATGTCATGCTCAGTCTTATACAACCCAGGACCACTTGCCCTCCAACATCAATCATTAATTTAAAAAAACAAAATACTCTAAAGACTTGCCTACAGGCAATCTGATGGAGGCATTTTCTCGATTGAGGCTCGGTTTGCCAGCTCACTCTAGCTTGTGCGAAGTCAATGGAAAAAACAAAGCAAGACAAAACAGGATACTTTGTTATAGTTATAGAGCTAAGAGGCCTTCTGATCCTACAAACTCCCTACAATTCCTTATCATATGGCACTCTTCACAATGTGACAGTTTGCTGCCTAAAACAGCAGGCATGATGGCACACATCTCTAATAGCAACACTCCCTGGGGAGGTAGAGACAGGAGTGTAGGGTCAGATTTTCCAAAACCTACTTTAATAGGGGTTCTCAAACACTTCAACCCCTCTCTAGCCCACTGTCCAAAGGTGGGAGAGAGAGGATGGTAATTAGGACAAGGGAATGTGGACCTGTTTAGAAGTAGTTCTTTGGGGGTGATTCCAATCTCTGTTGTCAGGATATCAGCAGTCAAGTTCAGTAGTGTCAGGAGACAAACAGTCTAGTTCAAAAGTGTCAACAAATATGAATCAGTAGTATTGGCATGATCCAGCAGAAACAGCCAGGCCTCCCCCAAGTCAGCACAAGTCAGTGGGAGTGACCAGAACTAGCCAGAAAGCCAAGAGTTGTTCTTTGTCATGCCTCCCTCTACAAAGTGAAGATCAGCAAAGATGCAAGACCAATGAAGCATTACACAGCTAGCTATGCAAGCACCCTGTCACTGTCTGTTGGGTCCCACTTACACTCTCTTCAAACACCACGTGTCTTCTCATAGGTCTTACTTCAGCAGAACATCATATGAGTCTGCTTCAGCAAAACATCACAGGTTCCAGGGTCATTGTCTACTACACAATGAGTAGAACTCTAGAGCACTTTTGTGGTGGTATGTCTGAAAAAAATCAACTGGGGAATGAAGAATGTGGGTTGTTCCATCATGCAGGCTGTGTTCTCAGGTTGAATAACAGGAGAAAGTCTCTCAATGTCAGCTTCTGAAGGAATCTAAAACTTTGAACTGGCAACAGATCAGCTGGTCTTCTATGACCGTGGTGAGAATGGATGAAATGCCACAGCAAGCTTCTTAGTGTACCAGTTGGAATTCGCTTCTATTGAATAGCAGTACTGCAGCTTTTGTCTTGGATATTATAAGGAAATATCTCCTAGTAAACTACAGAGCAATGACTATCCTTGTTGAAGTAACCCTAGAAAGAGGACAAAAGATAAGATGAGTTGATGTGAAAGGAAGGTCTTTTGTCTTCTTCATTGACTACAGAATATATATATGACCAGCATCCTAATTCCCCAACGTAAAAAAAAAAAAAAAAAAATTAAAACTTGTCTCCATTTAATGATAGAGTATAGATTATGTAAGGCATTAGCATCACTGATTGAAGGGTCTGTTCTTACTTGGATGAATTTTTAGAACTCCACAAACATTTCTTACCTGCCTTATGCCAGGAAGGAAGGAAGCATCTAAGACAATAAACTGAGTGAAACAAAAAGAGAAAGATGGAATCCCACCCACACATTGGTTATTGGTCCCAATTTTTCTAACATTCCTTTCTTTAATAGCAATTCTATCCAGTCACATTAATGTACTTCTCCTGGTGAAATACATAATGAAGATTCCAAATCGCTATGGTGAGCCTTGTTGCAGGACAAGATGCTCATTAGTTCACTTAAGGTCATAGGTATTTGTATTTTATTCATAAGGCAGATATTGCAGGGCCTTCTCAAATGGGATAGAGATACGAGCTATCAGTCATAGGCAAATTACTACAGAAGTAGACAAAGTAGTGACACATTTGTTCTCAAAGCTGTTTTGTTTTCATCATGGCCACTTACAGCCAAATGATTATCTGAAATTACACGAGTAATCACAAGGATTCTGAAATGTATTGGGAAAAATTCTACCAATGCTCTTTGTATAAGGGAAGGGTCAAAGACTGGAGAAGGATAACCTCTCTCTTTGAGAATCAAGAGAAAAGCCCTATAATGCTTTGAGTATGAAATATCCCCCAGATGCTCATATCTTTTAATGTTTATTCCCCAGATGATGACACTATGTTAAGAGGCTGTGAAACTTTTTAAAAGTTCTTAAAAATCAAAATAGAATTTTGTTATTTTGCACCTTTCCTTTTCCCCTAACAGCCCTTCCCATGCACCCTACTTTGCTCCATTTCAAATTCAGGGCTCTATTTATTTGCTGATATGTACATATACTTGTGGTGTGTGTGTATGTGTGTGTGTGTGCATGTGTGTGTGTGTATGCAGGTGTGTGTGTGTATATCTCCATCCCTAGGATACAATATATATAATATATACATATACATATAGGATACTATATGTATAATAGTACATTATTATACATATGGATAATATATGTATAATATATTAGGATACTATATATATACTATAGTATCCTAATATATTATACATATTAATATATGTATAATATATTAGGATACTATATATATAATAAATATATATGTAATATATCTCCACATACATATTATATATATCCATCTCTAGGCTATAAACACAATCTGCTTGTCTATACTATAGACAAGGATACTATATATATATATCCTTGGATATATATATATAGTATCCAAGGATACTATATATATAATAAACATATATGTAATATATCTCCACATACATATTATATATATCCATCTCTAGGCTATAAACACAATCTGCTTGTCTATATAATATTGCTTATATGTGTATGTTTTCAGGGCTGACACTTGGTATTAGGTAACTAATTGGTGTGCTTTTCCTGGGGAAAACAATTCCTCTCACTTTCAGAACTTGCTACAGTTCTTTGTCTAGTATTAGGCCCTCCATCTTTCCTCTTTCCATGTTAGCATGTCTACTGCTCTTTTCCTTAAGGTTTTATTCAGGCAGCCATGTTTGTTGAGACTTCATGGGGGTAGCTTCTCTGACATTTCTAGGAAACAAAATCTCATAGCAAATTTCCTGTTCCTCTGACCTCTGTGATCTTGCCCCATCTTGTGCTATGATCTCTAAGCCATAAGTGAAGCAGTTGTATTATAGATGTGTCAGTTGAGGCTGGGAATCACATAGCCACTTGTTCTCATTTTGATCAGTTGATGTGGTTGTATGTAATGGTTTCCATCTGTTTCAGGGAGAGGCTTATACAGATTTCTTTAATATCACATTATTGTTTAAACTCAGGTGGCATGTTCCTCTCACAAAACATGTAATAATTCCCATTCTTTAAATTATGAACCTGCATTAACATTGTGTATTCTGATATATGTTCACATAGTTTTTCTATGGTTCTTACTACTGAAATGATGACTGCATTAGGAGATTTTGTTCAAGAGTTTAAGTACTCCTAATATATTATCAGGCAACTCTTAATTCAATTTTTTTCATATATCATAGTTTGGTCATATTCTTTCTCTTTCCCCAACGCTTCCCAGATCCCTCTTGCCCCTTCTTCCTTTCCCAAACATGTGCTCTTTCTCTATGTACAGAGTGCTGCTTCTTTGATGGGGGATGGGGCTGTAAAACTTGTAAGAAGTAGGTTATAGCTGGAGGAATTAGTTCCCTGGGAGTAGGCCTCTACAAGTTATACTTAGACCCTGGTTCCTGTTTCTCTCGGTTTCCTACTCCACCATAAGTGAACACCCTTTGACACATGTCCCAGCCTCCATGAATTGAGTTCCTCTACTCTGCCTTCCCCTCCAGAAGAAATCATTTTTCTCCCTTACATTGCTTTTGTCAAGCTTTATGGCCACAATGATAGAAAAGTATATAACACAGTTTCTAAGAAATGAAATAAACCCCAACTACCCAGTGAATGACACAACACTTTCATTTAGTGTGGAAAGTGTGTAATATTTCTCTTATCTTCTCTCATACATATTTCTGTGTTGTAACATTCTATCATGAAAATTACTGTTCCTCATGGTCATTCATGTTTCTCAGAAGCTACGATCTATGATTTCTACTACAAATATGAAGACATATTCTTATAGTGGAGGGAAAGTCTTCTTGATGTATTTTCTAGATTTGTAATTTTAGGAAGAAAAGAATCTATTGTTCTTGGTATTTTTCTATATTAAAATGCTTCTGAGAATTTTATAGCATTTTTTCTAACTAGAAGAGTTTTTCTCCCTCTCCTTTATTTCATGGTATGTAAAAATAAATGTGTTGTTACCCACAAAGCCACACTTCTATCAAATTAGGCAAACTTCATCACTTGAAGTAAAAGGAATATCTTTACTTTTACTTTAGAGAACAGAGCCTACATAGTACCCATGCTACCTTTCATGATGCAGTACCATGTTGGAACCTTTTTAAAATCGGTATGGTTTCCTTTGAAAGTAGTCGGAAGTTCCCTGGGCAATCAATAGCACATCATTTACATTTATAGCTAAAAGTGGGATGGGTAGTGTAGGGTTGTGTATATGTATGGGTGAAGAATTACCTTAGTGGAATGTAGTTGCACACTCTTGCCATATCAGCAACATGTGGAAAGTCTAGGCAGAAAACCATGTGTTTGAGGTCAACCTGGGCTACATAGTGAGCCCTGATTCAAATAATGAAACAAAACCAAAATGAATGTATTCTTATAGAAAGTAACAAAAACTTGAGGCCTCAAAATGTAGCTGCTGTATTCAATGAGTAAATAATTATTTTACAGAAGGCTATTTCCATCATCTTGACAAAAGTTTACCAAAATAAATATTTTTTAAAAAGAATCTGTGTTTACTCTTAGTGTTCTTTTCATTTGTACTATGTTCTATTCTGCAGGCATTTCCCTTTAAACCTATTTCTAAAATGACCTCCACAGATGTTAAATTTGTAAAGTAAAATTTACTTCCTTTTATTTACTATATTTATTTGTTAATTTTTGAGTCAGGGTCTTGTTATCTAGCTCGGGCTAGCCTTGAAGTCACTCCATAACCCAGACTGGATTTGAACTCACGGAAATCCTTCTGCCTCCCAAGTGTCCTGAGCTCCAGGTGCATTCTACTACTATATTGGCAATGTTCCCTTTCAAGAAATGAAGAAAGCAGGGAAATCCTGGGTTCATTTGTTATCATTTTGTCGTGTTTTATTACTGTTGTTATTTTTGTTGTGCTGAGGATGGCCCACAGGCTTCACACACACCAGCAAATATTTTTCCAGTAGGCAATAATGCCATCTCCAGACCTTGGTTCAGTTATCAATTAGAACTTCCATTACATTCTGACATGAAGAGTCTGCTCAGCATACACCTGCACGTTAAGGAGAGAAATGAGAACATGGTTTCATGCATCAGTGTCTAGTCTTTTTGCTGTTTCCTTTTGCTACAATCATTACTCTTGTTGCCCCAAAATAACACTGAGGTCACTGCATGTGGGCATAGAATCTGCAATGCAAGTTATTTTTACTAGTTATGTGTGGTGGTGCATGCCTTTTGTTCCAGCACTGGGAGGCAGCAAAGGTAGATATCTATTAGCTTACTTTGTTCTACATAGGGATACAGGGAGTTCCAGGCCAGCTAGGACTACAAAATGAGATCCTTGTCTTTCAGAAAAACAGTAGTTTTGCTAGTGTACTCCTTAGTTGCAAAAAGAAAACTCGAAGCTGAGCATAGTGGCACACGCCTGTAATATCAGGACTCAAGAGACTCCAGATTGTTCAAGGGAAAAGCTAGCAATAGCAAGTTCCAGACAATCCAGGGATATACTGGAAGACCTTGTCTCCAAATAGTAGTAATAATAATAATGACGATGACAAAAACAACAATAATAATAGAAGGAAAAAGGAAGGTGAGAGGAAAAGAAGAAAGGGTAATAGAAAGAGAAAACTTTAGTGTTTTAATGACTGTCATCCCGTCTTGGAAACAATGGAGTGTATATTAAAAATATCAGAAAAGTCATCTCAACACCATGTAGTCACTGCGCTGATGGGGAGCTTGAGAAAACTCTCTCCAAGGAAAAGAGTTAATACAGAGCCATGTATCCATGCAGAAAACAGAAGGGAAAGAAAACCAGATTTTCAGGAAATAGTGAGGACACTTAGCTGTTCATTTAAGAAAATAAATGTTATTAGATAACCATCTTATACTATATGCAAAAAATAATCAATTCCAGATGGAATAAACTACTAAATGTTAACATAAATCACTAAATATAAAAGATACTAAAACCTGTTAGTAGTAACATAACTTTATTCCACATTGGAAAGAAATTTGACTAGACCCATGTATATTAACTACAGATTTTCTTCTTGAAGTGATATAGATTGAGATCACTATCACTGAGTCACACCCACAGCCAGGATAAACGATGCAATCTTAAGCATGTGTGCCCGTTTCCTAACAACCAAATCTCTCCATAGTTTCCCTGGGGAACTACTGATTCACATGTACATAAAGGGCATTGCCCAGGGTGTTCACCTCATCACTGACCACAACAGTAACCACACTGACAGGCTGGAAAGATGGCTCAGCCATTATGGGCACATAGCGTTCTTGCAAAGAACCAGGAGTCTCACTGCCAGTGCTCACATGGTCAGCTCCCAACCACTTGGAATTCCAAGTACAGGAAATCCCACACCCTCTGCTGGCTCCTGGGGGTAGGTGAACACATGTAGCACATACTCACACAGACACAAACATATATACATATATACATATATAAATATCTTAAATGGAATTTCAATTATTCTTTTAGGGCTGGAGAGATGGCTTAGCGGTTAAGAGCACTGACTTTTCTTCCTGAGATCCTGAGTTCAATTCCCAGTGACCACATGGTGGCTCACAACCATCTGTAATGGGATCTAATGCCCCCTTCTGGTGTGTCTGAAGACAGCTACAGTGTACTCATATATGTAATGTGTGTGTGTGTGTGTGTGTTTCTGTGTGTAGCTGCATGGGATTAGGGCATGTATGTGCACGCGAGTGCAGACATCTGAGGAGGCGAGAGTTACAGACAGTTCTGAGCTACCTGACACCTATGCCGGGAACTAAACTTGGGTCCTCCACAAGAGCCCTATGTGCTGTTCATGTAGCACAACTCTCCAAACACAAAACAAGTCCTTTAAATATAATAACTACTCTGAAACTTTCTATATGTCTTTTGTAGAGAAGCAGTACAATTAATTATTGAACATCTGCACAAGAAAACACTGTATAAAATATACAGTAGCTTAAATAAAACATTTTTTCTAAAGACTGGGGATGGAGAGTAGTTAAGAGCAGAGGATGTTCTTGCAGAGGACCTGGGTTCAATTCCCAGCACCTACGTGGCAGCTCACAAACATCTATAACTCCAGTCTCAGGGGATCCAATACCCTTTTCTGGCATACACATGGTGTACAGACATACATACACACAAAACATCGGCACACATAAACATAAATACTTTTTTAATGGAAGAAGAAAGACTGAAGAGAGGGCTTCCTTTTGACGGTTTTTTGTGATTGTTTTTGTTTGGTTGCTTTCGGTTTTGGTTTGTTTTCTGAGATAGGATCTCACGATGTACCCCCTGTTGTCCTGGAACTCCATCTGTAATCCAGGTGAATTCATAGAGATCAGCCTGCCTCTGCCTCCTAAGGATCAAAGGCATGTTCCATCAACATCAGACTGAGGGCTCAGTAGCTCAGAATAGATACTGCTCTTGCAGAAGACCAGAGTTCTGTGCCCAGAGCCTGTATGGCCACTTACACAAACTGTCTGAGAGTCCCGCCCCCAGAGCATCTGGCTCGCTCACACACATACCCTACACATGCACATGCACAGAACCAAAAATAAAAGTAACTGTTAAAAGGAATTAAAAAGCAGTATTAAAAGATGTCTAATACATGTTGCTAGATGACAAAAGTTTTCCCCTGAATAATGTATAAAAGACGTTCATTTTACAACTGGGAAAACACATTATGTAAATCCATAGGTACATATGATTTTGTAAATACAGAAAAATATATCTAGAGACATAGTAATGTGTAATTTTGAATATGCCTCAAAATGATATGAGACAAAGTACAAAAGCAGTAAGGTGTTATTAGAAGCATTTATAGTGATAATATTTTGATTTGTTTTGAAGATTTAGAGCACACACTACAGGACTATGAGATTAGAGACATCTCCCCTCACCCCAGTCCCAAATTCAGAGGTAAAAATTTGAATCACTTTTCATAATGAAACTCAATGACAGGAATCTCTGCATGGCTATGATAATCCCTTATTATACCTGCCTCAGATATTTTACAAGAGGTGAGTCTGAGATGTAGCTCAATGATATAATATTTTCCTTCCATGTGTGAGAACATGGCTTAGGCTCAATCCCCAGAACTTCAAAACATATATCTATCTTATTTTTATTTTATTTTATTTTATTTTATTTTGAGACCAGATCTCACCATGTGGCCCTAATTAGCATGAAACCCACTTTGTACACCAATCTGGCCTTGAACTCACAAAGAACCTCCTGCCTCTGCTTCCAAAATCACAGGATTAAAGACAAGCACCTAGCCAGGTAGTAGTAGCACATGTCTTTAATCCCAGCACTCCAGAGGCAGGCATATTTCTGTGAGTTTGAAGCCAGCCTGGTCTACAGAGTGAGTTCCAGAACAGCCAGGGATACTGTCTTAAAGGAGAAAAAAAGATATACACCCATGTGTTCAAAGCAACCTTCTCTTTTGTACTACAGTGTTTGCTTGCTTGCTTATTGTATTATTGAAACACTGTTTCTCCATACAGCCCTGGCTGACTAGCCTCACATGTATGGAGATCATTTTAATTTTACCTCCCAAGCGCTGGGATTACAGTCATGTGTCACTATGCCTGGCTAAACTAGCACTTTGATTCAAGCAGATCCCATTATAAGATACAAATATGTCACTTCCTGAAGAGTAAGGCCTACGAGGACATACAACGGTCTTAGTGAACTTCATGTCCCCATCTTAGCACAGTCCTTGGCACCTGGATGTGTATGCTAAAACTTAGTTCTTATTACTATCTATTTTTCCATCAATTACTCCTGAAAAGAATCCCAGTTGACCTTTATTCAATAGCTACGTATAATGTCTTTCTGTTTGCCTGGCACCATATGTTAAATATTTACTATACAAACCTTGAATGGGTAATTTTAACAACTATATTACCTATACATATAATAACAATTAATGGGGGGGAAAAGATCATGAATTTAAAAAAAAAGCCAGGAGAGGTATATGAGAGGGTTTGCAGGGGGGAAAAAGGGAAGGGGGAAATGAGATATTATAATCTCAAAAAGAAAAAAATTAATACTTTATTCCCATCAATGATCAGAAAACCATTAAAGTGAACAGTGTAAAACAAGTTTATCTCTCTGACCAAAAAGGAAAAAATAATAAGATAAAAAGGACCCAACAAGAGAGGAGACAGCACAATCACAGGCAACGTAGGAAAGTATGGAGCCTGGAATGGCACGGAAGCCAGGCATCTGGCCCACGCAGCCCCTATGCTCTCAGTTCACTGCTGGCACAATGAGCAGAGGAACATGTGCTCCTTCATGTATTCATCCATTGGCCAATTCACTAAACAACTTCATGGCCAGGTGTCTTAGACCCTGTCTCCAACGAGAGCATGTACCTGGGAGACAGAATGGGAGGAATGTGGTGGCTTTTGTACTCAGGGTTGTGCTACTTAGGACTAGTCATGCTGGCTGCTGACCTTTCTAAACTGAGATGGAAGGGATGACAGTCACTCCAGCGGTGTGTTCTTTTGTACTTATAAAGCATCCTGTTGTACTCAGGAGGTGTTCAGTTACTGACTGTTATTATTAATAGTATTATTAAGCTGACACTCTATTCATTTTTTCCTTTTTTTTATTTATTTGGTTTGTTGATTTTTGAAAACATGGTTCCTCTGTGTAGACCATGATATCCTGGATCTTACTCTCTAAGAGACTGGCCTCAAACTCACAGATTTACCTGTCTCTGCCTCCCATGTTCTGGTATTAAAGGTGCTCACCACCATGCCTGGTTAAACTGACAGTCTTAAATTCTTGTAATCTAGGTAAGATGAACCTTTGAAAGAAGAAAAGACACCAACAATTGCCTCTATAGTAAAGTCAAACATGTCCCATTGAAAAGGGACCACCAAGTTACAACTCAAAGGGAAATGAAGTAACTCCCAATTATATCTTGGGATTAAGGAATGCTTTTCAGAGACTGTAGTATTACAATGGTCTGAGAGCATGACAAGTGTTTTTCAAGGTATTACACAGGTGGGGTGTGGTTATGTCCTTCTCTGCCTATAAACACAAAACGAGTCCTGTGCCAGACACAGAATGGAATTGGTTAGTGTGATAAAGAAAAGGTGAGACACACGGTTAAGATTATTTTTCTATAACAGCAAACATACATTTTGGCAGTGAATAAATGGATCATCATGAATCAATTGCTTTATCCAGGCTTGGACAAAGAAATCATATCAAAAAAGAAATGGAGTTAAAAATCAGGATAAAATCATTTTACTAGAAAGATGGTTTTGATTGTGAGACAATCTCCTCTGTAAAAGAAAAGAATCCTTTGCTGGTACATTCCATTAGCAAGAAGATGTCTTGGATACATTTGAATCTTTTGATTGCCTGATTGAATGAAAACTCTTAAAACAAGAATGAAGAACAGGCATTCCCTTGGAAATTGTTCTCAGCAGTCTAGACAGTATTTGGTACAGGAACCCAAATGGAAATCTTGCTTGCCAATGGGGCCTTTCTTGCACACGCTCCTCTCTTGCACACTAATGGCTTCCTGGATGTGCACTCACCAGGGAGATTTTAGGCTCCCTAAGGGCAAGAACAGGGCCATCTGTCCTCAGAACTCAGCACTATCCCAAGCACAGAGTCCCCTGGGTTTGCCTCTCTCCCGTCTAAGTCTTCATTACAAGGGCAAAAGTATGAATGACGGTGGGAGCCACATTTGCTCATTTGTAATTATCTTCCATGATTTCAGCCCATGGATTTCTACTTGTCAGGCAGACAGAGACAAGCTTCAACTTTCAGCTCCACTGCAGTTTGCAGCATAAGGTTTTCCACTAGGTTCTAAAGAAGATGACTTCATGCAAATCCCACCATGGTGGAATCAGGCTCAGAAGGGAAAGGCCTTGCTATCTCGACTTAGGAGTGAGTTCTACAGAAGACTTTCCTAACAACCCTAAAGCCACCCCAGCCTATGAACAGTAATGTGCAAAACAAATCCCCTTGTGCTGGAAAGGTGCTCTGTTGTGCCCTACAGCCCTTGCCAGGAACTGCTGGCATGGGGGTTCTTTGCTGAGGCCAGGATTGGAATTGATTGAAGTATCGAGAATGTGACTTGGAGAAGGGAGATAGAGCCTAGCCTGTCATCATCATTTGGCCTCCTCCCCTTCTTTTCCTGAAGGTTGACTATCCTTGTAATTAACTGTGGAGCAAGGTCACATGGGAGGTTGCTAAGAATGCAGAATCACAGGCTCCCCCTTTAGCAAAATCCCCAGGAATTCATAAGCACAGTAAAATTTGACAGTTGCTAGCCTAAGCCCTTGGGGCCTGTTAAATGTTCACGTTAAATGGGGTTGAGGAAGCTGACCTATCTGTGAAGTTGCTATGGATGGCCAATGAGATAATCTGGTGCAACAGTATGTGGCGACCATTTGGTAAAAATTTCAGTAGTTTTGCGAGCCAGTTGTTGCAGTTTTGGTGGCTTGAAACTGGATTATGGTGTTTGTATTTACACCACAAACATCTGCAAACTGAGCAAATCAGAAAATTTCACTTGATTAGCAGAGATCCAGTTTACCTGCATTATGCCAGAGAAGTCTTTTACAAGTGATCTCTAGGACCCCTGAGCTGGGAAATCTGCCATGCCCAGTCTATAAAAGACACTTGCAGGTCTGGACTTTGTTCTGAACTGGGGGCTTGAGATGGTGTTTGGATACCAAAACAGAAGGGGTAATGGTACCGAAAAGACCAGCTTCCAGAGTGGAACGGGGCCTACGCTCGCCAGCTGGAGCTCATTACTGTGCTGCTTGCCAGTGAGCAGCTCAAAGACCTTGCTCCGCTGTGCTGCAGAAGGTCAGCGCTTCAGCAGCAAAGGAAGCCTGGACCCAGAGCAGCACCACTGGGCCCCTTCTGAGGGAACCTTTGAAACCAAGTTTTTAAATCATTAAGGAAATGAAAATGAAAAACAAATCCCACGAGAGAAGAAAACCTGCACTTGCTAGCTTACTTAACGCAGTCTGCGCGTTAATGGGACATTAAGGTCACACTGAAAGAAAAAAAAAAAAACACTTGAGCCAACAAGCTCCCTAGTTCACACAGGGCAAAGATGAACCATTGAGCTGCGAAGCATTTGTGTTCTTAGACATCTTTGCAAGGGGTTGATCTGCCTCTCCGAGGTATTGTAAGCGTTTTGTGATCTGGAGGTTGCTATGGTGGCTGCTTTTGTGTTGAATAACAAAGTGCTATATAAAATTGAGCAAATCTGCATAAATTATGTCTGGCCTATAGCTCTAGTTTACACATCCTGATCAGTAATTGAAGAAACATGTTCAAGTGCAGAGCAGTGGGGCATGGGCTGCGCTCCACCAGTGACAGAGTTTCCTAGGTTAGCCTCATGCAGGGGGCTTTTTCTTCCCTTCAGCTGAACAGCCAGTGATTGGCAGCACACCTTTCCTGGCATTCTTTTGCAAGCCTTTTAGGACAAATGCTATGAGGAGGAGCACTTGGCAGTTTTCAGATAATAGAAATCACAGCCAAGAGAACATGTTTCCGTTTTGATGCATGGAAATACAATCTTTTTTTTATGCCTTCAGTCCATATTTGTGACAAAATGATATTTTCCTATAAAGCCCTAAAACTTACCGCTATGTTGTGTCTCTGTCTTTAATCTCTTCTTCTCTGAGCCACAACATTCTTTGAAATCCAGAATCGTATTATCAGAGCCTTACTGCCTTTGGTCCAAACAGAGCATGTTCCAGTACTCTGGAATGATGAAGTATTGTCAGCAGCAAACTCCGCCCCACTTTCATGCACTCTTCCCTCCCATTTGGCAAGAAGTTTTCATAGAGAAGTGGTCATATTGTGTATTTGTAGATAGTTGGCAGCCTTCGCAAAGGAAATTAAAAAGTGCCACTAGTATATTCCATAACCCCCGAGCTCATGCACGTCAACTGAATGCCCGGGTATGACATCTTCCCAGGAGCAGTGTGACTCCATTTCAGTTTCTTCAGAGTAGCCCTGTTAGTCTGCAGTCTTAGTGTTGCGAGGACAACACCTAAGCCATGTACCTTCTACTCCCTTCTGGAAATGCAGCCAATCCACAGTCATACACAGGCAGCATCCAGCTGGGAAAGTTAGTACTATCTCAGAGGTGAGTGCCGTGTGGCGATGAGTCATAACAGCTTACAAATGGCAAAACCAGGTGTCTGGGACTCCAAATGATATTAAAGAAGCTCCCTACTGGCGGTGAGACTGAACGAGATGGAAGGCCAGCCCTCTACCAACTTCAGCAGGGAAATATATGGGAGTGGTTCTGATTTTCAACTTACATTCTTTCAGACAGCCAACTTTTACAGCGGGTAGCCACATGAGCTAGCTGAGCCTGGATTTCACTTGGCCCTAAGCCACGAGCCCTAACACATGTCTAAGGACTCACAGCTGCCTCCTCACTAGTGGGTTCCCAGCACCTCCACTGCAGATGTGGGCTTTGCAAGCTGTGCAGTGTCTGTTTCTCGTGCTTCTGTGAGAGGGAAGGAAAGGAAAGCATAGATGGGTTTGAGCTCCCACGCCCACCCACAGGTGGAAGAAGATTCAGGAAGCAAGCCAGATGAAATCCCAAACTACTGGGCATTAGACATGTTCTTCGGAGCAGCAGGCTCTTGCGGAACTCTGTTCATCCCAGTCCTAGGCCTCCATAGCCTCTGAACCATGGGTAAAATTAACTTGGCTCGGAAACTAATCACAGCACACTCCTAGCCCAGATTGCGGAAGTTCCTGACCCATTTCTTTGCAATTAATCAATTACAAGTTGCTAATGATAAGCAAATGATAATGACTAAGGAGCCTTGGGCCTTACCTGAAATCTAAAGATGCATTTGCAGACTGCTGGCTAAATGTAGTCTCCAGATTGGAGGCCAAAGACCTCAGTCCCCATGCTCATGTATCCCAAGTTCTAACACTGCTGAACATATGGGCTCTATCGATGACTTGGTGGGCCCAGAAGGTCATCACAAGGTTCTCTTTCTCTGCTGCATGCTCTTGTTAGATCAGCTTATCCAGAACAGAAGAAGAGTGTCAGCAGCACGCTGGGGCAGCAAGAAGTGATGAGCTCAGCCCACACAGCAAGAGCATTTGCCAGAGTGTGGGGTTTGCCCAATACAGCACTTTCCAGACACATCTGCATAGCACCTAAGACAGAACAAAATCAATCGGAAAACACACAAAGTTTGTGGGTGGTCTTTTCTCGGCACGTTCCAAACTGTTGACAATACAAACTCACAAGCTCTATTCATACCCTCAATCACTGAGAGACAAGGGGACCCCTTTAATGCCAAGCTCTTCTTCTTTGCAACCATCTACAAGGCAAGAGTCTCTTGTTACTTCCTACCCTAAAATCAGCACAGCTTTGTACCCTAGGTTCCAGAATTCCTTGGCCCCAGAGCTGTTTCTCAAACAACAGCTGTGTGTAAAGTCTGCCTTTGTCCTACAAACAGGAAAAAAAGCCCACAAATCTGCTATGACCTTGAAAATCAGACCAAAGACTTGAACTTTAATCCTAGTGCAAGGACTCAGTATGCTCATCTTTAGCAGTAGGGATTTCCACAGGCAGTTCTTGTTTGACACTGAGGGAGTCTTTGCCAGGGCTCAGGCTTGTGGAAGGAAAGAAGAGAATAACCACTTTGTCCTGGAACTCAGGAAGCCTGTGTTCCAGGTGTAGCTTTGCTGCTTGCTGCCTGTGGTTCTTCAAGTCAGTTTAGTCAAGTGGCAAAGGACCTTGCATCACGAGGACCTTCGTGAAGCATCATAAAACAGTGATACCCATACTTGCCCCCCAAAAATTGTGGCTTTACTCTATGTATGTGTGTTTCTGTTATCAGAAGAGCAAAAATATGTTTCTTAGATGTCATTACTTAGGGCTGAAGAGATGGCTTCATCTCTTGAAGATGTGGCTAAGAGCACTGGCTGTTTATTATTATCCCATAGAAGACTGATTGTTTCCTAATGAGAGACAGAAAGGGGGTGAGTCTTAATGGGACTGGAGGTGGGGAGAAACTGGAAGTAGAAGGGAAGGAAAACCCTAATCAGGATATATTATGTGAAGGGGGGGAAGCAGCCTTCAATAAAACAGAAAAGAAAAGCACTGGCTGTCTGCTTCCAGAGGACCCAGGTTCAATTCCCAGCACCTACCTGGCAGCTCAAAACTGTTTGTAACTGCAGTTCCAAGGGTTTCCACACTCTGACACAGTCATGCATGCAGGCAAAACACCAACACACATAAAATGAAATTAAAGAAATCACTTCAAAATAGAAGTAATTTCTGAATAGCTGTATGTTTTCTGCCATCCCCACTTGCTGATCTAGTTTGTTCTTTCGACAACATGCTAAGAAGGCCCAGTCGCTTCTCTGCCTGTTCCTGCCCGTTCCCTGCTCTATCTCCATTTTCCCATTCCCTCACCCTTCTTGACACCAGAATCCTCTGATGTTTGAGAACTTTCTTAAATATTCCCCCATCAGAGCCTTTGCACTTAGTATCGTCTCCGAGGAGATCTCCTTTCAGTTTGTCCAGGTGAAATGCCAATCAATAGGGCTTTCCCTAGCTTTCTCATCAAATGTTCTCAAGCATTTCTCCACAGCCCAATTTGTTCACTATTTTACCTCCTTAGCCTTCACACTGATATATAACATACTTTATAAATTAATCATATCTACAATTTTTTTCTCCCACTAGAATGTAAGTTCCACAAGGTTGGGGATGTTTATGGGTTTTTTTGTCTGTTCTGCCCCTGTCCCCCAGTGATACAGATAAATGGTAAACTAGCTCTGAGATGAATAAAAGAAGGAACAGTGGCAATCACCAAATGTTTAATATTATATGTGTATGGAAAATATAATTGAAATAAAAATTTAAGATCAGGTCTTCTCTATGCCAGGCTAGTCTTGAACTTGCTATGTAGCTGAACTTGACCTAGAACTCTTGATCCTCCTGCACCTATTGCCCATGTAGCAGGATTATAGGCAGGTATCACAATACCCTGCTACAATTTAAATTTTTTAACTACTTCATCCACAAACTGAAAAGATTTCCATAATTTGGTGTAAGCTGCTGACATTTCAGGCCACAACAGGAAGTTCCAAGGATCTTTAGCAGGGGAATTTGGGGGAGGGCTGGGTTTAGAGGCCTTTTATCCCTTTTAGTGATATGTATGCTATGACTTAAATGGGCTAATCCTGTCGGGCTATCTTCCCAGTTGCTAATCCATACTTCTGGCTGGGAACATCCACAGATACCTCAGAACATAGAGTCCTCTGGAGATAAAAGCAACCACAAAGAATGTTTCCTGGATGCCAGGCCCTGGGCTTGAAGACATTTCTGGCATTATCAGCGAAGTTCACAACCACCCAATAAGATGAGTAGCATTTTATATTTTTATTACATTTTTCACTTTTATTTGGTGTGCAATTGGGAGGGGGCACATGCCTGTGGACATCAAAGGACAACTTGTGAGAGTTGGTTCTGTCCTTTTGGCCATGTGGAGCCTGTGACTCAACTTGGATCATTGGACTTTGTGGCAGGCTCCTCTCCCCACTGAGCTATCCTGCTGACCTCATGAATACGATTGTATCCTTGTCTTTCTGGTGAGGAAGTAGAGGCTGAAGGAGGTTAAGGCCCTTAACCAAGTACACAAACTAGAAATGATAAGGCTAGACAAAAGCTAGACTTTAAATGTGGGACACAAACAAGCTGTGTCCCCCTCTCTTCCCTCGAGTTGTGTGCTGCATGCTGACTGTGGCAATGTTTGCCCCTCCCCCTGAGCCTGGAAAGTTGTGTTGGGAAATCAAACCATGTAAATGTTACCACAACGATGAGGCTATATTCCCACTTGTAAGCTGCAAAGAATTGATGATCCTGGTGCAAATGAAGAAAAGCTGGGCAGAAACGACTATTTTAAAACTTAGGCTTAGAATTAGCTCAGTTATTAGAGCGCTTGCCTAACACTCACAAAGCCTTGGGCTCCACCTCCAGTACTACATCCTCCAGACTTGGTGTACCTGCCTGCACTCCCAGCACTCCAGAGGGATGCAGAAGGATGAGGACTTCACAGGTATTCATAGCTACATACAGAGTTCAAAGCCATCCTGGAAAACACGATATCTTCTCGGAAAAAATCTGTAACCCTGGCACTCAAGGGGCTGAGAAAAAAGGATCATGTGTTTGAACGATTGGGTGAGATGCTACATCATGCTTTCTTCCCCACAGAAAGGACAGAAGAAATGACTTGGTTCAAATTCTGCCTCAGTATGCCTAGCAAATACAAGTGCCTAGGATCAGTCCCATCATTGTCTCACACACGCAAATTATTAAACTAAACATCGGGAGTCTATCAATGGACTGTGGCAAGACGAGAATGTAAGTTTTCTCAAGTGTAAAAGCAGGAATCCCTGACTTCATAGCTTTGTCATGAGGATAACATTCAGGAATGGATCAGGCTCAGCACCTGGCACCAAACGAAGCTTAGCGAAAGCACACTTCTTTTCTGCCTTTCAGACTCCTATATGAACATCCTCTTTGTAGTTGCTTCCAACCTCCAGGATCGTGCTTTGTGAGTGGCAAGGGAGGAGAATTTAACCACCTTCAGGGACAATCTGGGTTTCCTCTGCATTCGCTGCTTCCCTTGTCATTTTTATTGGCCTTGTATTAGAATTGTAAGAAGTGGAGCTGACCTAAAAACTTAGGCTCTTCTTAAAAAAAGAGGAAATCTGGAAACTCAGTACATTATAATGGAAAATGTTTAGCATTTCCCTTTTTTTTTCATAACTTGTCAAGACTGATGCTGTATCGACCTTGGATGAGAAGAGCAAATAAACATTAACATTGTCAAAAACAACTCTCATCACTTGAGGATAAAAGTAGGAAGCCCAATAAAGAGTCTTTCCTGTGACAGGTATGTCTCCAAACCCTCTGTTGCATAGTATCAACATTTCCAGTTCTTTTCAGGTAGCTTGCGATCCGTTCCAGGCTACCACATTGTTTCCTCGGGTTTATGTGAGAGCATCATTCTGTAAATATGAATGAATATTTGTAGGCAACTAAAGAGAAATCCTGAAAACAGAAATATTTAGCAAAAATGTCTATTTTAGATAATGTAATAACAGTAACACTTTGAGTTTATCAAGTGCCTTTGTTCTGAACAACTCAAGTTCTGAAACTATTATCACTTTAATCGAATAGCACATTCCTAAGTTCGAATATCATCATGTGGCTGGTAGTGGTGTCATCAATTCCATTCTGGAAACCACATACTGTTATGAGAGGCAAAATGGAACAAGAAAGGGAAAGAACAAGAGCCTCAAAACTACTTCAATGTGTAAGTCCTAATACAAATAAATCATGTCTCAGCAAAGTACTTTTGCAGGATTACACAAACCCTTTCTATATTCCCAATGCAGGTATTAGGAAAGACTACTATAGTTTCCCAAATGCATAATACCAAGTGAAAGCAACCACAAACTGACAACAGACTCAGTTGCTGAGGAGGCTCTGCCTTCAACTTTCTGAATATCCTGCTGTGTGTAAGACCTTTCCCTTTCTGCATCAAACTTTCCTAAGCTGAAGAAGAAGAGCATTGAATGGACAGTACATTTTATGATGTCCTGACAATAGAACACTTTCCCCTAGAAACTGGGAATCCATATATCACCTGTAGGTCTTCTACATAGATATCTGGAAGCATTAATGCACTTTTGATCCTAATGGCATTATTCTTACCAGGAAATATAAATAACCCAGGTATCCATCAATAGATGAGTGCATTGAAATGGCATATAGACATAGCCATCTGTTCTGGGGTTTTTGTTTTTGTTTTTGTTTTGTTTTGTTTTAATTTTCATTCCTTTTCAAATGTGCTATGTAGTGAAGAATCTAAGGATGACCTTGAACTTCTGAATCTCCTGCTTCCACCTTCCAAGTACAAGGAGATTCCAGCTACACACACAGGATCACAGGGCCAGCTTTCTGCGGTGCTGGAGATGGTCAACCTTGTGTGCTGGGCAAGCACTCTATCAACTATGTTGCATTCCCAGCCTTGGAATATAGATCAAGAAAGGTGTTCTGCATTCTGACTGTTGCTGTGATTGCCAAGATGAGCACTTGAACATTTTCTTTCACAGATTCTGAAAGAAAATAGGAATGATAATACTGGTTTCAGACAATTCTGCACATTAGCTTTAGTACATTGGTGAAGCAAGGCATCATGGCACCTGCTTACAATCCCAGCTGAGGCAGGAGGATCATTGTAAGCTTCAGGCCAGCCTGGGGTACAGGATGAGTTTAAGGCTAGTTTGAGTTAAATGGCAAGATGCTGTCTCAAAGAAAAATAGGAAACGGTGGGTAATTTGAAAAAAATAAAATAAAATAAAATTCATTTCTCCCTAGTTAGCTGAACTCGTGAAGTGAATTTGGAAGACAAATCACACTGGTCCTCTTTTTTTACAACTTCTACAGTTCACTAAAAATGTGTCCCTTTAGATAGTCATATATGCCAGGAAAATTTCTTCCTCATATTTCCAAAGGCAGACAGCAATATTAACTGGTAGGTTTTAAAGAGAATCTGTACAATATTGTATAATTAACTCTTGACTCTGTGATTGCAGCTTAAATAACACCTTAGTTACACATCTTTCTGTTTTCTACGGATTGAGCAGTGTCTCCCCCTCACCACCATGGTAGATAAGTATCTCATAGAAGTTGGAGAGATCCTCTTTCCGGGTCTGGCAGCAAAATCACTGTTGGAAAATAATCTCTCCCCAGCTCTTCTTCTGTTGGCCCTGTGTGATCCTTACCCCAGCAATCCTTAGACTGCTACACAAGACGGGCTTCGAAACAAACTTGGGCTGCTTGAACAAACTCTGTTCTTAGGGAGTGTCCTTTTCAAGAAGACACTGTGGTAGAAGGAGAAAGATGCTCTGCACAATTAATGTTTGCAAGAGGGTCACTGAGAAGGTCAAATTTTAACTGGTGCCAATATGTCACTCAATGTCCAATGGCGAGCTGATGAAAGCACCTGATTGGCTTTGGCTACATGAACCCAAAAGACAAGAATGTCTGAATGAGACAGAACAATGAGGGACAGCCCCTAAAACAGCTGTACACCCTAAAGACTCTAACATCTGATTAAAGGAACAAGTATTTGTCAGGCGGCGACTCAGCAGAGGCCTGCTACAAAGGAATGCAGGATGTACCATGTAAGCAATTTCAGCTTTTCCAAGTCTATATGGGAACTGATTCAAATCTATCGAAGCCTGTTCTGTTGACTACACACATTCCCAACTCCTATTACACTGTGTCTTCCTAACAGATAACATTATGAGGATATAGACTCCAAAGTATCAGAGTTGGAAGGGGACTTAGATTTCAAGTTGAACACACCCTCTTCTGCATTTCTCAGACGAGGAAACAGAAACCCAAACAAGTAATGCTAGACATTTAATGTTTACCGTTTCATCCCACTTCACAGAAAGAATGCAAAAATGTCTGTGCTCATGTTAAAAACAGTTCTCTGTGCGTACCTCATTGTTTTGCCTCCAGAAACTGAGAGAAAGCAGTCTCTTGACTCCTGCCTCCTCCCCACACCCACTATAATCCTTGCTCAGATCAACAGTTACAGTTTTCCCCTTCGGAGGTCCTTCCTGCTTTCTCAATCTCCTCCACTCTGGAGGGGTAGGTTCAATTACTCAGTGGCCCACTTAGCATAGCAAAGAGTCAAAGTCCAGAAATGTGCTGTGGCAAAAACAGTGGACCCCCAGTTGTCGCTTTGTTCTTCCCAGCTGTGCTTACTTTTCCTAAGCAGAGCTGCAATCTCCTCTGCTGTGGCTTCTTAGTGTTAAGTGCAGGACCCCAGGGATATGATTATTACATAATTTTGCATTGTACCCCAATGTTTTATACACACACACACACACACACACATATATGTATATATTCATATGTATACCATCCCAGTTGCAAACTGGTCCTTGTCCAGGATGACAATGAGCTTTCTAAGGACAAGGCCAGTCCTGCAATGTTTGATTAACACCATCCGGCTCTTTGTGGACACTATCAGGCCATACAGTAACAAGAGCAAGCCTTTTGATTTGGGTTTGCTCCTCTGTTGATGCAATCCATTATCCTGTTTGCCTTTCTTACTACAGCAAGGAATGGCACCAAGGGCTTCAAGGATTTTTTCCCTATAATAACCTCCAAGTCCCTTAGCGCCTGCCTTCTGCCACAGAACCTCCCGCTCCACATCGCTGCTTTTCTTTGTCCTTTCAACACCATTTTGAGCTATGCTCCCATCCCAAGGAGAAAGAAAGCTATGGCCACAACTAGTGGTTCCATATTTTAAAAGAAACCAAATGGGGCAGAGAAATTGAGTCACTGTTTGCTTAACCCTTTCGCTACTGTCCCTGTCTTTGATTCAAGGTCCCGGCTTTGCAGTCACTTACACAGTTTGATGCAGGAAGGAAGACAAGTTCCAGAGCTCCAGGCAGCAACCGGGAGATTTTAATTGATTTGCTTCAAGGCAAGTGCCACAGTGACATTAACACATGTACATAAACAGCACCAGGCTGCTTCTCTCAGCTCCCCCAGTCATTCAATCTAAGGCATACAAATGCACCCCTCAGAATCTTTCCAAACTCCCCCAAACGTTACGAAACACGAAATTAATGGAATCTCCGAATCTTACACTCTGGGTTTTAGACCTTCCAGACACTGGCAGACAGCATCTTCAAATTTAAAACAAATCCATATTTGAAAATATTTTCACGTCCAGCAGTATTGATAGAAAAATACCAACAATCTCAACGTTGAAACAACACAGAGTATTCTGAATGAAGATTTTCCAGAAAATAATAGGTTCTGTTTCTGTGGAGTGGCACACCCCCTTTCAGAGCTGTAACCCCCACCCCCTTCCCTAGCATCTTATTTATGTTTGTGCAAGATACCCCTGGTTAATTATCAGGCTTTCCAATTTGGCCAGTAAATGGAAGGCAAATTAATAATTTCGGGTAAAAAAAGACCTGGGCGCTTTTCTCCTCCCTCCCTTCCCAGGTCAGCCGGCTCGCTTATGAATTAGTGCTCCAGCGGCCTGAATAGCACAGAATGGATGTTTGGCTAAATCCTCTAAGTATGAAAGCTCTTCACACCATTTGGTCTTGAACTGATCCAATAGCGAGGTGTAACCACTAGTGACAATAAAGCGCCATCTGGCAAAGTGAACTCTGGGACAAACAATGACAAGCACAAGTGAAAAGAATTGCAATGATTTCCACAAACATGTGAAATACTATAAACTGTGGGACTTAGCAGCTTCTCCCGAGGCAAGTAAACAAATGCAACCCCTTGGGCTGCGCTTGCAACCGCGGCAGGCTGAAGTGGAGGGGGGGGGGGGGGCTCCGTCTCTGAGAGCCTCCTGGCTCCATTTGCATTTAGCTAGGGAAAAATGTATGCAGATTAGGGAACAAAAAAATATATAAGCGCTTGTAGCCAGACGTCACTTTTCCTGCGCTCTTTACTGTCAGGGTGATGTACTGGAAGTCTTTATTTCTTTCAGCTCGGGCCTCTCGGTGCCTCATTCCCCTTCCAGCCTGTTCTCATGCCTTTCTCATCACCTGCTGAGGCCTTGATCACGGACAGAGCAGCCGAGCAGCGGGGGGACAATTAGAGAGGAGTTCAGACTTTGATCATTTGACCATATGTGAATACAACAGCTGACCACATGTTTTAAAAGACAACTGACTTAAATGTATTAAAAACATCACAAAGCAAAAGCATAGATACTGAAATTTACATTTTAATTATGTGACACAATGCTGCGTTCAACTTTTTTTTCAAAATATTGAATATGAAAAAAATACATCTTGTCCCTTCAAAACAGGAAGAGAAAGCACTTTCAGTGCAGTGCGTTCTCCCTGCCCCCACCTCCACCCCCTGCCAAAGGCGTCCCCTTTCAGCAGAACATTTAACCACTGTGGATCGGATGGTGAAGAATCCTGTGCTGGAGATTTCAAAAGGCATATTCAAAGCTTCCCAAACTTGAGCATGATTACCAAAGGTAGACTGAACTTAAAGTCCACTCATTTAAAGAATGATCTGCTCGGTGTGCCTAAGATAAACTAGCTGTGTGTGATAAGCTTATCCAAGGGTTAGCCTCAGTCCTCGGATTCTTTAAAAATGGCCATTTAAAAAACATGTTTTGTGAAGTTCGCAAAAAAAAAAAAAAAAAAAAAAAAAAAAAAAAAAGAGCTTTGCTGTCAACAATACTCTCCAATGCTTGGTTCACTGGAAGAGTGTCTTTTCAGCCTCTGGACACAAATGAAAGTTTATTTGTGGTCAGTTCTAGCAAAAAGTGGTCCCTTCTTTCTGCCTCTCTTTTTATCTATCAAACTGATTTTAGTTTAGCTGAGGTGAGGTGTGGCTACTCCTGATCAGGCTAGGATCCTTTCTCCCACTTTTGTATGCAATTGATGATTGATGTTCTGTCTCTCTGTTTCTCTGTCTCTGTCTCTGTCTGTCTCTGTCTCTCTCTCTCTCTCTCTCTCTCTCTCTCTCTCTCTCTCTCTCTCTCTCTGGGTTCTGGAGACGTGGGGCTTTTCTTATCTTCCCCACCTACAAGATAATTAACATATTCATGAATGGTTATTTACTCTCAAATAGCGAGATAATAGAAAAATAACACTAATTGTTTTGACAGCAGTTTGCTTAAGAGTTATCTGGAAGAACAAATGTTTCTTTTGTAGTGTTAGGAAGATGAGTGCTTATCTATGTATTAAGATTAGTTTTGTTCTTATGGTAGACAGACCAAAGCAATTTGGGTAAGGGAGAAAAAAGGTTTAGATGCAATTTAAGTGAAATTTCATTTAACATTACCCCAAATGTTTTGATAAGCCATTTACTCTTTTTTTCAGTGAGAGAGATTAGCAATGCGATTTACATTTTAATGGATATATATGCTAATATTTTGTTGATAATCTGTGAGTCTTAGTGTCTTTAAAATGTAAATTGCCTTTTAATTTAAAAAGATCCCACCTGTGTAATTTTACTTTGGTATCATCTTAAATTAATTGATTTATAACTATTATCGTATAAGCACTTTTTAAAGAAAACAAAGCAAAGGTTGCTTAAAAGACACTTTCCTGTCTTAATTATGAGTGTCCTTACTGGGGTTTATGTGCCACCTTGAGGCCTTGGGCATGTCATCACCCTCTCTGGGCCTGTTTCCTTCTCTGTAACACAAGTTAATTAAAGGAGCTGATCTCTAATGGCTTTTCCAGTTCCAGAGAATCTCAGATTCTATAATTGCCCTACCAAGACAAACTTCGCAATTGAATTGAATCTTGATAACTTTTATTTCTTTAAAGAAGTCTTCCCTGCAGCATGGAGAGAAAGGTTGATGAGTAAATCTCTGTCTCCTGGTCCCTTTCCCTCTCTCTCCCTCTCTCTCCCTCTCTCTCCCTCTCTCTCCCTCTCTCTCCCTCTCTCTCCCTCTCTCTCCCTCTCCCTCTCCCTCTCTCTCTCTCTCTCTCTCTCTCTCTCTCTCTCTCTCTCTCTCTCAGCATCAAAATCTCAGGGCCTCAAGGATGCCAGTCAAAGGCTCCAACCACTGAGAACTAGCATAGCCCCAAGTTAATGAGTGTTTATATTTAACCTATTATAAGCCCACGGTGCTAGCATTTTACAAACACTATCCTTTTTAGTCCTTACAACCCTCTTGCAAAATAAGCATTATTATCTCCTCTGTTTCATAGGTGAAACTAAGATTCACAGAGGCCAAGGCTTTTGTAGCAAATCTCCTGGCTAGCCTTTGGTAGAACCAAAGCTTGATATCAGATAGGAATTTTCACGCCATCCAACATCCCATCACAGAAAGATAATGCGTATCAGAAGAGTAAGCTACTTTATCAGTGATTTCCTTGGACAAATCCTCTACCTCAATTTCCTTAGCCCATATAGGAATTGTATCTCCAGGATACACCTATCACCTACCTCATGAATAAAGACAAAATTAGAAAAATAGTCAACTAAAGGTAAACAATGTGCTTCCTCTTAGATGCCAAAAGAGATGAGCACAGATCTGTCCTCTCCAGAACACACACACACACACACACACACATTGGCCTTTGATGGTTGAACTAATAAGCTAGATACATTTTCAACTATGGGAGTCTTCTCTAATGCCATTCCTATGGCTAAAAAAAAATGTCTCACAAAGATGGAAATTTCTAGAAAGCATAATCCAATATCCTCTGTTGAATCAAGATACAAATCTCTGAGAAAATTTATACAAAATGAAAGAAATTGAAAAGTCTGCCCCACAAATACACTTTATTTTAATTTCAAATAGAGTTAACTCTTTAAAAGTAAGCAGAAAATCAACCCAATTTGAAGCCAATGAGGAGTGACTTCACAAAATGCTACTTCCTAATTTCATAAAGAAATTGTTTTGTTTAAGAAAATAAACAAACCTTAAGGCATATAGAGATATGAGATATTGTAAGATATAAAAGTTAAAACATGATTTGAAATTTAAAGATAAAAGTTGTCTTCCCCGAGAAGGGGAATGGAGGAAGGGACTCTGTGATGGGCAGATTGAGGTGGGCATCGTTTGGGATGTAGATAAATAAATAAACCAGAAAAAAAAAACTTAAGTCTTCTGGGCTGGTGATTTTCAGGGCCCCCAAGAACCTCACCCCATCAAATCAGTGACAGTTGGCAGTGCCTAGGGGTGGGTACTTCCTTGATGTAAAGCTACTTAAATGGTCTTTCTGATGGGGGGGTGGGGGCTTTGAGAAAGCGATTAGGTTAGGAGAAGAAGGGGTAGACTGCTCCACGGAGCTTGTTCATGATTTTCCCATAAAGGGACTTTTTAGATTCATGTGCCAGAAAGCAAGAGCATCCCAGAGGAAGGAAGAGGGAGATGCTGAGATTCGAGGGTGCTTGATAAGCAGGTCATTTGGTGAGGACCACGTTCAGAAACGTAGGTGTTCTCTGCAACCACTGTGCTTTTTGTCATTCTTACTTTTATTTAGTGATTTGCTGCCAAATCCTTCTAGCTGTGTTTTGGAGATCTATAATCCATGGAGGAAGAAAAAAAAGTTACTGAAGGGTCTCTTCTTGTTTCTCCCTTATATACCTGAGAATGCACAGAAACACAAGCAATGCATCTATCCTGTCTGATACTACCCAAAAGCCCAAGATCAAAGATACTTTACATAAACTTAATACCCAGCTAGGAAAATAAGGCTCTATTTTCAATTTTAAGATTAACAGTAAATACTGAAACACACGCCGACTGTGGTGGCACAGTCCTTAATCGCAGCAGGCAGAAGCAGGTAGATCTGCTCTACAGAGTGAGTTTCAGGACAGGCAAGGCTACACAGGGAAACCTTGTCTCAAAAAAATCCTAACCGACCAATCAATCAATCAACCAACCAACCAATCAAACAAACAAACAAACAAAAAAAACAAATAACAAAAACTCTCAAAACAGCTGCTTAAGGGGGAAAAGCAACTTAACATATCTCCAGTGCAAGGGCAGATGGTATATGTGTAAGAAGCATCACAGGTTTTTTTTTTTTTCTTCTCCAGAATTCTCAAGGCTAAGAAATAATGGGTAAGAAGAGGTAATGGATCTTCACTCCATGCTGGTGGTGACTGACAGTGTGTGTTTCCTTTTCTTAAACAGAAACACCATTTCCTCTCCCTGGGGTAATTATAAGGAATATTTGAAGTGATCGATGCTGAGTTGGTGATGTTAAGTTGGGGCAGGTTGTCTTGAAATTCCAAGAAAAGAGTGTCGTTGCTAAGTTACCTAAATGGACTTCTGTGTAAGGTAGTTCACAAGATAATGAGAGTAGTGCCTCGAGAAGAGAGCACCTGGGGTGGGGCGGTCCTGGGGGCTACTTCGCTATGACAAGAGTCTCATTAGTGTTTGGATTTTCTGTGTTTCTTGGTTAGGTTTTGTTTGGGGTTTTGTTGTTATTCTTGTTGTTTCCTTTTATTTTGCTTTTTTTTTTTTTTTACACCGGGTAACACTGTGTAGCCCAGGCTGGCCTAAAGCCTGGTCTCAGCAAAAGTTCCTAATCGTTTGAAATTCTAATGACGTCTAAAGACCCATTCTCTAGAAAATGCACATATTCATCAAATTTTGCATATGTTTTAGGAGTCTCTTGGACCCCCTGAAGGGAATTAATATACAGTGAGCTAAGAATTCTTTGGACTTTAAAGCTCTATTGATCCACAACCATAGGGGAAAGAATTTCTGCTGAGGACAGTGCATCCCACATCTAGCAGCAGTGATCTCTTAGAAAATTCCTGACCTAAGGAAGCTGCCAGCAGTGCAGAGAGGCTTGTCTATGTGGCTCTAGAATTCGCGTTCTTGCCAAGTGAAAGCACATCCCGGTGATCCCAGCACTTACAAGGCCAAACTAAGGCCAGTCTACACAGAGAGACCCCGTCTCGAATCTTTTATTTTCAACATACTCCACTTTGAGACTTATTCCCACCTCTCTCTTCCACCTCCTCTTCCCTTTGTCTTCTTTGGTGGTGACCTTGCCGCTTAGCTCCTTGAGAAGAATCCAACTCATCAGATTAGCATGACTCATCTTCCTTTTTACCAGTACAAAGTCAACTACCCTTGCCTGCATTGTAGACCTCTCCCCAAACCTCAGGGCATATTTCCTCTAGTTTACAACCAACTCTGCCTTGTGTGTGGAGGGTGGGGGTGAGATGAGTTGCGGGTGGGGGTCCTTGTGCCCTCTCTCACCAGCATGAAAGTCAAAAAAATAAAATAAAGTTCTAGAGGTATATGTCTTCGTCACGGTTTCTATTCCTGCACAATCATCATGACCAAGAAACAAGTTGGGGAGGAAGGGTTTTATTGAGCTTACACTTCCACGTTGCAGTTCATCACTAAAGGAAGTCAGGACTGGAACTCAAGCAGGTCAGGAAGCAGGAGCTGATGCAGAGGCCATGGAGGGATGTTTCTTACTGGCTTGCTTCCCCTGGCTTGCTCAGCCTGCTCTCTTATAGAACCCAAGAATACCAGCCCAGGGATGGCATCACCCACAAGGGGCCCTCCCCGCTTGGTCACTAATTGAGAAAATGCCCCACAGCTAGATCTCATGGAGACACTTCCCCAACTGAAACTCCTTTCTCTGTGATAACTCCAGCCTGTGTCAAGTTGACACACAAAACCAGCCAGTACAATTGACCCCTTGTCAACTTGACACACAAACACATCACTATTAAGCCTCAACCCTTACTTTGTTATTCATCCCCAAGATCTAAATTACTTTAAAAGTCCCACAGTCTTTACATATTAAAAGTTCAATCACCTTAAAATGTCCAATATCTTTAAAATTCAAAGTCTTTTAAAAGTTCAAAGTCTTTTAACTGTGGGCTCCACTAAAATACTTTCTTCCTTCAAGAGGGAAACATATCAGGGCACCGTCACAACCAAAAGCAAAACTCAAACTCCAAATGTCCAATGTCTGCGACCCAACTCACAATCCTCTGGGCTCTTCCAAGGGCTTGGGTCACTTCTTCAGCTCTGCCCTTTGTAGCACACAGCTTGTCTTCTAGGCTCCAGCTGCCTGTACTCCACTGCTGCTGCTGTTCTTGGTGGCCATCGCATGGTACTGGTATCTCCAAAACACTGCTGACTTCTACTGTAATAGGCTTCACCAATAGCCTCTCATAGGCTCTCTTCATGGTGACAAGCCTCTGCTCCTATGCATGACCCCTTCAAGTCCTGGGCCATCAATTGCAACTGAGGCTGCACCTTCACCAATGGCCTTCCATGGCCTCTCACTGTGCCAAGAACCTCAGCTGCTCTTCATGACCCCTTCATGCCTTCAAGATCAGTACCATCTGGGTGACTCTTACAGCACAAAATACACCTGTGGCTATCTCTGGAACACACTCTCTGTGCTCTCAGAAAACACTTCCAAGATGATTTCATCTCAGTGATGCTGGTCTCTTCTTAATCACCGCTAATTTCTTAGCTCCAGATAACCAGCATCAATAGTCCCAGTAACACAACGGTTTGCTTTAGTGGTTCTGGTATCTTGTTACTTACAGCTGATTCTTCAGCCCCAGCTAACCAAAACCACAGAATCTTCACAATCAAAACATGGCAACTGTAAGAGTCTTTAATCTTCCCTCTCAAATTTCACAAGCCAGGCCTCGCCTCCATCTTCTGCACTATTCGTAACATTGTCTTCCAAGCTCCTACAGAACTTTCCACAGCTTTTCTAGCTCAAAGTTCCAAAGTCCTTCCACAGTCCTCCCCAAAACATGGTCAGGTTGTCACAGGAATACACTACACTGGTACCAATTTGTCTTAGTCAGGGTTTCTATTCCTGCACAAACATCATGACCAAGAAACAAGTTGGGGAGGAAAGGGTTTATTGAGCTTACACTTCCATGCTGCTGTTCATCACTAAAGGAAGTCATGACTGGAACTCAAGCAGGTCAGGAAGCAGGAGCTGATGCAGAGGCCATGGAGAGATGTTTCTTACTGGCTTGCTTCCCCTGGCTTGCTCAGCCTGCTCTCTTATAGAACCCAAGAGCACCAGCCCAAAGGTGGTACCACCCACAAGGGGCCCTCCTCACTTGATCACTAATTGAGAAAATGCCCCACAGCTGGATCTCATGGAGGCACTTCCCCAACTAAAGCTCCTTTCTCTGTGATAACTCCAGCCTGTGTCAAGTTGACACACAAAACTAGCCAGTACAGTATATGAGGAAAAACTCCTGATCTGATGTAAGCTTTCTTTTCAGTGTTTTTGTTTGCTTTATTTTATTATGTGGGATTACACACCGTCATTTTCATAGAAACATATAATGTACTTTTGATATGCTCTTCCCATATCACCGAAAGCATCCCCTCTCTATCCCATTGAGCTCCCTCTGGTCCCCAGACAGTTTTGCTTCTATGGCCATGGTATCTGTACACATGATCTTATGTACCTATATATTCTGAGACCCACAGGAGAGAGGAAGCAAGTGACATCACCTCCAGGTACATCTATTTTCCTACAAACAATATAACTTCACTCTTCATAGCTTAAAAAACCTGGTGTGTGTGTGTGTATGTGTATATACATATATATATGTATATATGTATATGTATGTATATGTGTATATATACATGTATATGTATGTATATGTGTATATATACATGTATATGTGTATGTGTATGTATATGTGTATATATACATATATATGTATGTGTGTGTATATATCTATATCTATATCTATATCTATATCTATATCTATATCTATATCTATATCTATATCTATATCTATATATGGCACATAGTCTTGACTGGTTCTTCTGTTGTTGGACACCAAGTTTCGTTCTCAACATAGCCATTGTAGTTAGAGCTGTAATGCACATTGACATGCAAATATCTATACTTGTGTGGATTTGAAGTCCTTTGTGGAAACCTCCAGAAATGGTATTAGCTGAGTTATATGGTAGTTTATTTTCTTTCTTTCTTTCTTTCTTTCTTTCTTTCTTTCTTTCTTTCTGCCTTTCTTTTCCTTTCTTCTTTCTTTCTCTCTTTTCTTCCTTCCTTCCTTCCTTCCTTCCTTCCTTCCTTCTTTTTTTTTTGTTCAGTGCTGGGTTGAGAATCCAGGACCACCGGGCAGTGGTGGCGCATGCCTTTAATCCCAGTCCTTGGGAGGCAGAAGCAGGCGGATTTCTGAGTTCCAGCAGCCTGGTTTACAAAGTGAGTTCCAGGACAGCCAGGGCTATACAGAGAAACCCTGTCTTGAAAGAGAGAGAGAGAGAGAGAGAGAGAGAGAGAGAGAATCCAGGACCTAACAATCTAAGCAGTCACATTATGCTGGACTGTCCTCCCAGGCCTCTGTTCTTATTGCTGTGCATAAGCTATGACAAAATAAAATGCTGGGAAAACAGATACTCAGAATCACTCTGTGTCCCAGAAAATGCTTGTCACCAGAATTAAAGTGATGGGCACAAAGTGGCTCTCTCCTCAGGACCTCTCACTTAGCCTATGTGTTGTTGGCTTGTACCTATATTATGATACAACTAGGAGGTGGCAGCCTGTCCTTGAAAGGTATTCAAGAGACCTGTTCCTTTCTTTCCCTCCTTTTTAACTGTGAACATTTTCCTCCATCATGAGTTTCTTTCTTTTTTTTTTTTTTTTTTTTTTTTTTTTGGTTTTTTGGATTTGGTTTTTTTGAGACAGGGTTTCTCTGTGTAGTCCTGGCTGTCCTGGAACTCACTCTGTAGACCAGGCTGGCCTCGAACTCAGAAATCTGCCTGCCTCTGCCTCCTAGAGTGCTGGGATTACAGACGTGCGCCACCACCATCATGGGTTTCTACCATGAGGTACTGCTTGGCCACAGGCTAAAAGGCAACAGTTACCACCTTTGAAACTGTAAGTCAAGATAAACTTTTCTTTCTTTGTAGCTTATTATTTTTGTTGTTGTTCTTATTTATGCTCATGTATTTTGTCACAGTTTAGGAAAACCAACACAGTGAAAGAATGGGGTTAATAAGGCTTTGAAACTACCCAAACTCTACACAGCATTCTGAACCAACGAAAACAAGCAGATAGATCAAACCACAGATTCCACACTGCATCCTGAGTGACACTAAAACAAATCCCAATGGACAAAAGAAGTTCTTTGCTTAGATTTTGTTTATTTGTTTGAAGCAGGGTCACTGTATGTAGTACAGGCTGGCCTTGAACTCTGAAATCTCAATCTTCCTGCCTCATAAGTGTTAAGAATATAGGGAATATCACCTTGCCAAGTATTTTTTTTAATGTGAGCAAAAATTAAACCATTTTAAATGAATAGTAAATGAACTCTTATAAGTTATATATAGAAGGTGGGATTAAAGGAGATTGTAAATCTTTTTGTTTTGTTCTCCTTCATATATTTCCTTTAATTATTTATTATTCTTGTAGTACAGAGGATTGAATCCCGGACATAGTAAGTGCTAAACACATGCCCTACCACTGAATTATATGCCAAACCTCCTTGTTTCGCATATATTTTCTACCACATTTTTAATTAAAATGCTGTTTATATGTTTCTTAAAATGCTATTAGTATGTAAACAAAGGGTAATAGACAGAAATGAAACGAGCTGAGCTAGGCCTTGCTTCCCAGTAATTGGTTGGGCAAGTCTTTCTCCTTCCAGATCTCTCTATGTCCATGGCGCCATTCAGGTCTTTAGTAGTAACCAATACTTACTAATACGGCCTCCGTATCCCAGCGTAGCTCCTTGTACTGATAATCCAAGGGAAGTACCATCCAAACTACTCTGAGGCCCCTTGAATTCTAGTAGTCACCTCTTGAAAAACTTCGGCCTCCCCAATGTCCGTGCCCCACCCCCATCCTGCTTATCTCCTCCCCCCACACCACTGCAGGCAGCCCTCATTCCTGCTCGGCTCTATCCTTAGTAATCAGCCAGTAGGCATTTCATTGGATGAGTGAGTGAATGAAGGAAAAATGAGCCAATAGCAGAATAAGGTTCTGTCGCTGCTTAGCTCAGTCCAAGAAAGCACTGGTATTTCTAGTTCTAGTGATCTCCACCTTCCAGCTCCCAGCAGCTGGGAGCATGGCTGAAGGCTTTCTCTCTGCTGGAGAGCATTTTATTTTGCAATTCTCAAAAGAGCAAAAAATGCCATTTTCAGAATTTCTGTCTATAAGCCTAGACTTTTAAACTCCTTCTGTCACACAGGGCATGTGGCACAGCTCTGAGCATGCAGCCTGCTAGCAGGCAGTCTTCCGTCCGAAGTCTTGCTTCCAGTGAGGGTGCCACTTTTCCATGGGATATGGATGAGACAAGGAACACACTTCAAGCTCTTCCCAGGACATAGTGTAAATTACTGTGGCTGAAATCTACTCTTACTGGTGAGAACCCCAAATAATATCTCCCCCGTTATTCTTCCATCTGTCTCTAACCTTGTCTTTTCCATCTCTGTCGGGTATACATATACATGGAAAGTATGTGAATGATACTCAGCCACACCATAGTATTACAAGTCACATTATTTTTAACTTTGCTTTTTATTTATTCATATTTCCTAATGTCCTCACCATAGGTGAACTTTGATCACAATAAAAGGGAATTTGACATGTGATACAGATGTAGAGGGAGGGAGGAAAACAATTGTAAACAGGAAGGTCTCGGCATAGAAAAGAAAAACGGTTTTTGTTTTGTTTCTAAGTTTTAAAAGGTTCGTGTTCAGCTCTGGCAGTCATCCATTCAGTCACGCATTCAGAATGGTACTTAGAATAATGCAGGGGAAATAAGGTTCAAAGAGAAGTGGAAACTGGACAAACTGGATCTAACAACAAAGCCTCAGTTTCTCCCATCTTGACAATATTACCATGAGGCTTACATGACACGTTTTTACATTAGGCAATACAGAGAATCAATTTAAATGGACACAAATTGAGAATCTCCAACTTTTAATTTTAAAAATACTTTTTGAATATTCATGTGCTCTGTGAACACAATTTGAGGACAGTTTGACAACATGACCAGTCAGTAAAACAGTAGTTATAGATTCCTTCTTTGGGCCTATGGGATTCCCAGTGATAGCCTCATGACCTAGTTTCCCATATTGGACAAGAGGTCTTTCCTCTGGAACATGTCTCAAATCCACTTAGATTGAGTTGTAATCATAAAAAGAGAAAGAGTCTCAGAATATGTTCTACCGCGGTATGGGGGAAAGGTGTGCTTCAGCAGGCCCATGCTGAGGCATCCCTTCCCCCTGAGGGACCACACACATGCTGGAATAGTATAGAATAGAGTTTGTTCGGGGCATGGGAGGGGAGTTAAGAGGGTAGTAGAGGCAGAGAAAGGCAGAGAGAAGGAGAGAGTAGAGAAGTAGAGGCCAGTTGTGACCATGTGGAGAGAGGGGGAAAGGAGGTGGATATTGAGAAGAGCCCAAGAGGGCAAGAGGCAAGAGAGAGAGATAAGAGAGTTAGAGGACAAGAGAGGCAAGAGAGGGGGGAGGGGGCAAGCAGTCCCGTTTTATAGTGGGTCAGATCTACCTGGCTATTGCCAGGTAACTGTGGGGTGGAGCTTAGACAGAATCCTAACAGACTGGCTTTTTTTTTAATGTAACTGGACATATATTTAAGTCATTAAGTGCATGAGACAGTTCAGACACAATAACTTCATTTTATGATGCCAGTAAAGCTTAAACTCTTAATAAAGGAGTGCATGCATTTAGTTGCTGCAAAATCTGCCAATAAAAATATTCTGTCAAGTGATACTTATTTTTTCATTTAGGCTGTAAGATTAAAGATATGTTTTAGTTGGAAGGAAAACTGCTATTTCTATACAAATTGCCTTTTATAGGACAATTCTTCTGAAAATCCACCTGTTTCTACATAAACTTGTGTGTGCATGAGGAAAGCTCTGGAAGAAGCCACCACTGACTTTTACCACTGTTTTGATAGAAAGGCTTGTTAGATTAAGGAGAACACACAGCAAAATATAAATGAGGACATGTTTAGCGGCGGTGAAAATGGTATCCAGTGCCTTGTACATTCTAGGTAAGCACTCACCCATGAAGCTATAGTCCAATCCTGAAAGAGGATTTTACTGTTTATGTATTCTGTATTCTTTAAACTTTCTTGAGTAGGTAAGATCTTGTCCAAAAAAAGAATAAATAACCAACATTGTAGCTATAGTTTTAAAATAATTTAAATTACTTGTGATTAAATTAGTATTACAATTAATATCCTCTTTTGAGACAGGGTTTCACTATGTAGCCCTGGCTGTTTTGGAATTTGCTATATAGACAAGGTCGGCTTTGTACTCACAGAAATACATCTCTCTATGCCTCCTGAGTATTGGGATTAAAGGCATGTGATTTACAATGAATACTTTTAAAATAAAGATACGGAGCCAGGCGGTGGTGGCACACGCCTGTAATCCTAGCACTCTGGGAGGCAGAGGCAGGCAGATTTCTGAGTTCGAGGCCAGCCTGGTCTACAGAGTGAGTTCCAGGACAGCTAGGGCTATACAGAGAAACCCTGTCTCAAAAAAACCAAATCCAAAAAAATTAAAAAAATATAAAAAATAAAAAAAAAATAAAGATACGGATTTAGAGATGTTGGTAGAGTGCTTGTCTAGCATGCAGGAAGCCTTGGATATGGTCACAAGCAGCACAACACTGGGTAGAGTGGTAGAATTTAATAATCCCTGTCCTCAAAGTGCAGAAGTTACAGGACCATTGTGTTTTGTGACAGCACTAGGAAAGTAACTAAGACACCCTCCACTCTGCACCCCAAGGTTTTACAAAAACACAAATGGAATTTTCTCAGTGTGATACTGGCTGTCTTCCTCACATAGAGATGATTTGACTCTAGTTCACTTAGTCAGTTACTAAGCAAGTATAGCCAAATAGGGCAGAACCGAAGGACAGCAAGTAATTAGACAAATGAGTTCAAGGAAATGCAATTCTCCATCTACCACTTCCCAGCCTTCAAAGTGTGCACATACTGTATTTCTTCCAAGCTAGCTTTTCACAATGAGGTTGAAGCATTTGAGAGACAGAAAATAGTTGTTGCAACTTGACAGAATAACTGATGAATTATTCATAGAGTCATTGAACTGAAATCTACAACTTGTGGCTTCCCTGAGTTTCCACCTGGCAGATGGATATGTCCCCAAGAGGCTTCACAACTGAAGCTAGTACTTGCTTCTATAAATTACATCGTCCATCTCATCAGGGATAAGTGTCCAGCTAAAAGTTAAAGTGGCCTTTTTAGGAAACCAGGCCCTTTTCCTACCACTCACTCAAATACAGCTATTTCAATATCAAATATGACCATAGCTGTTGACATTTAAAAGACAAGCTCCTCCCTCTCCCTCTCCTTCTCCCTCTCCCTCTCCCTCTCCTTGTCCCTCTTCCCCTTCCCACAGTTCTTCCTTTTAGACATAGGGTCTTTTGGAACCCATGATGTCTTTGAACTTGCTATGTAGCTTCTGATAACTTGGAACTTCTGATCCCCCTGACTCTCCCTCTTAAGTGTTAAATGCAAGCATTACAGGCCCATGCCACAACACCCATTTTATTTGGTGATCAGTAAGTAAACATTCTGAACAACTGAACTATTTCTGCAGTTAGAAAGACTAGCGAGTCTCTTCAAAGCTCTCTCTCTAGGAGTTCTTAGTCTAAGGGTAAGTCCCTGGCTCACAACTTCTAACATATTGCTCAAATATGGAAGTCTTTCAGCTTGAAAATTCCAAAAATTCTTTTGGGACTTTTTCTTAGATTTGTGAAGCTGTCTGCAGAGTAGTTAATGTTACTCTTATCCTTGATATATTCCGAGACAGTCACCAACTCAGAAATTGCCACAAAGTTGGCCTATATTAAATTAAAGTCCTTGCATCTTTTTGAACAATAAATAAAATAAAGATATTTTTGCCAAAATCAGAATAAATGTTCTTTTCTTCCTTTCACAGAATGAGGAAGACTACGGGAATTGATTAGTCAGAGATCTCAGAGCTGTAGAAGATAACAACTCCAGGTCCATGGCTTCTGATTTCAGGTCTAATGTCCTCTGTATGAAACCACATATTGGCAGTCTCCAGACCAAATATAGGCCCATGTACACACTTCCGGCAACTAAAGATCAATTAAAAATAGACTTCAGAGTTATCAGTGAGATTTTTCTAAATGATAGCTAGTAGCTATGCCGAGGCTCCATTCCCTGGCCAGGGCTGATGTGTTACCAAAGATGGGATGTCTGTCTTCTTTGTTTTGTATCAGTCTCTACTCAGTCCACTTTTGTTTTCACCAGTATCTCTGCCCTTGTCCCCACAGGTCTCTGAAACTAGCTGAAATGATAGGTTAGAGAAATGGCTCTGCAGTTAAGAGCACTACTTGCACTTGCAGAGGACCTGGGTTAAAGACCTAGTATAGTCACAGGCATCTGTAACTGCAGTCCTAGGGCCTCTCGGAGGCACACACATGGAACACAGACATACACTCAGACAATACACCCATAAACATAAAACAAATATAAATTTTAAATTAGCACACACACTGCTCAATCTGCCTTCTTACCTTCATAGCATTTAAGTAAATAATCCCCAGATCATCTGGATTTGGGTTCATAGACTACAGGCTCATCCTAAATGCTATATTACAGCCATGGCCCTTAGATGACTATACTGATATCAGTGCTGTACACACTTAAAGAATCTCAGTTTGTGCTCATTAACTCCGTAAGTGTGTACTCTTATGCATATGTATGGGGCCCTAAGTTCAATTCCCAGCACTACAAAATAACTATATCCTAAATTAAGTTATGGACCAGTGGCAAAATGATTGATCACTTTGGAGCTTACCTGAAATACAGAATATCAAACTGAATCCCCAACCTATTGAACTGATGTCTAATTGTAACATGTTCCCCATATTTGACTATATACAACACAAGAAATAAATCCAAACAAGACAGATAGGTAAATTCATAAAGACAAAAAAGCATGATGGTGTGTGGGCACAGTGGGAAGAATGCTGGATGGGAGACACAGATTAATGGACACAGAGCTTAAAGTGATAAAAATTGATTTTGCCATCAGACAGGAATGCTTACAGAATACTACAAGGATCCAATAGCTTCTCGGTTGTTTACTTTGAAAAAGTCAAAACTCATGTGAAATTTATTTTATTTTATTTTTAAAGTTCAAATCAAGTGTGATGATGATGTTATATATAATCCAAGCACTCCAGAGGTTGAGGCAGGAGGATCTTGAGTCTGAGACTAACCGGGCTACATAGAAAGAAGCTAACCTAAAAAAATAAAAAGTGAATGGGCAACCTGTTGCTGTCCCTGCTTTTGTGCCAAGGTACAATCCTTATACACAGAAAGCTCTGGACCCATGAGAGCAAGATGAAAAAAACGGACCTCCAAGGCTGTGTGGGGAGACAGGCAAGCTGGCCTGGCTCATTTGGCTGCTCTAATATGCTTTTCAATGTTGAGGAGGCTGAGTAAGAGGGTAAATGTGCTAAAGAAACCTCAACTCTCTCCAGACACTATTCTGGATGACTAATTGGCTTCTGTGTGTGTAGGAACATGAGACTTCCTGGCAAATTTTATTCAGCTATCCAGACTCTAGCTTCATAGATTAGTATAGGGAGCTAACAATGGCAAGCAAGATTCATGTATGCTGTGTGCTCAGTCACTAAGTTCAAGTTAATGAACATTAAGAGGAGGCAGAAGCTATAGCCATAAAAGTCCTGTGAGCAAGACTTTAACTCAGACCCTATATCTGAGTTATGGAAGTGCACTCATGAACTCAACTTAGGCTGACAACTTGCTTTCTTTCCTCCTCTTTGACAGTGGCACAGGAGCATCGTTGTCCTCTGTTGGAGTCACTCTGAGAAGCCTCACTAGCATGTGTACTTCAAGCCCTGCTCCAGTTTTCTTAAGCACCTCATTGCCTGTACAAACCTCCTTTTGTTGAATCTATCTGGAGTGGCTTAGGTTTTGTTCGCTGACCTCTAGCCTATATAAAAGCTTTGGGAGACTCATGTTCTAGCTGGTAAGAGACCCATAAAGAAAAGCCACACTTACTCCTAATAACTCTAAACAGCTTGTTCTATGGAAGCTGTGAATGAAAAAGAGGTTGGCTAGGAAGAAGGAACAGAGTTTACTTTGCTGAAGTAAATTAAAGAAGAAATATGGAGGCTAAAGCCCAAGGATACAGGAATTTACAGTTTACCTAGAAATACATGTCTGAAACTCCTAGAGGATTAGAAATGTTTTATTTTGGTTTTATGGTTTTAGATTTGTTTTTATTTATTTTATGTGTATGAGTACACTGTAGCTGTCTTCAGACACACTAGAAGAGGGCATCAGATCCCATTACCGATGGTTGTGAGCCACCATGTTGTTGCTGGGAATTGAACTCAGGACCTCTGGAAAGGCATTCAGTGCTCTTAACTGCTAAGCCACCTCTCCATCTAGGTTTTGAAATGTTTGTTTGTTTGTACATCTTTTTTTTTTTTTTTGAGAAAGGATCTTACATTGCCCAGGCTGGCCTTCAACTCACTATACAATCAAAGATGATTTTGAACTTCTGATTCTTCTACCTTTGACCTCCCAAGTGCTGGAAAATTACAGGCATGAGCCAATAACCTGGCTTATTCTTGAGAAGGTCTTAAAATCTCTTGAACAATTGCTACTTGTCTTGGGCTCCTCTATTGGGCTCAGCTGCTCATAGAATGGCAGGTGCTGGTTTTATCTGCTCTGGGGTATCTCTTCTTGACAACCCTTCAACAAACAAAAAAGAAAACAACAAAAGGCAGAGGCAATATCAAGGAAAAATAGAAATTGGGCTCCTGAGAGAATAAGGGCATTGTCATGAGACCTGGAAATAAGAACAGAAATGAAGGTCCCTAAAAGTAAAGCAAGAAAGGCCTAGAGAGATAGCTCATAAATAAAGTGCTAATTATACATACATGGAGGCCTGAGTTCAAACCCTGGCACCTACAGAAAGAGAGGATCCACGACAAAGAATGAGAGAGGGAAAAGGAGAAAAGGAGGAAGGAAGGAAGGAAGGAAGGAAGGAAGGAAGGAAGGAAGGAAGGAAGGAAGGAAGGAAGGAAGGAAGGAAAAAAGGAAGGAAGGAAGGAAGGAAGGAAGGAAGGAAGGAAGGAAGGAAAAAAGGAAGGAGGGAGGAAGGAAATAATGGAGGAAGGAAATAGGGGAGGAAAGGGAAGGGAAAAGAAGAGGAAGGGGAAAGGAAGAGAAAGAAACAAGTTGGGCATGGTAGCCCAACTTGTAATCCCAGCATTGGATATACAAAAAACTCCCTAGTGCTCAACGGCCAGCCACCCTAGCCTAGTTCACAAGTCCCATATCCTACTGTCTGGAAAATCAAACTGGGTAGACCCTGTGTGAGAGTCTTAAAATGAGCTCTGGCCTCTGTACACCCATCCCCAGTCATGCACTCGCCTACAATGAACATGCAAACAAACACTTCCCAAACCCACTCCCACACACATACATAAGAGGCAACACACAAAAATAAAGTGGGACCTGTAGGAGAAAGCTTGTCTAGCACGTGCTCTGGCTTCTAGTTCTATCACAAGTGGAAAGAGGTGGGGGAGAAAAGGAAAATGATAGTATGGAAATAAACAGTACTATAGAAAAAGGTGCTGTAATTGGTTAAGAGCTATGTTTTGCTTTGTTGATGTTTTGTTTGAGATGAAACTGGTAGAGATCTACCTGCTTCTGCTGACCAGACATTGACATTAAAGATGTGCCAAGAAAGGCACAAATCTAAACAGGCATGGCGACTCCTGCTTTTTTAATAGTTTTTAAAAAAAAAAAAAAGATTCATTTGTTTGTTTGTTTTTTAGAATAAGACTACTCTATCTGCATGTACACCTACATGACAGATTACATTACATTATGATTACATTACAAATGATTGTGAGCCACCATGTGGGTGCTGGGAATTGAACTCAGGACTTCTGGAAGAGCAGTCAGTGCTTTTACCTGCTGAGTCATCTCTCAAACCCCAGCGGTTCCTGCTTTTAATCCAATCAGAAGTAGGTGAATTTTTTTGAGTTCCAAGACACTCTGTCTCAAACAAACAAACAAAAGGCACAACTCTTTTAAAAATATAAAATGCTATAGTCACAGGAATAACCAAGGTTTAAAATCGTATCTAAATTTAAAATAACTAAACACTTTTGTGCCAGGAACTCTTATTTATTCAAGGCCAAGTAAGCTGAGGACATCTGCTCCTTCCTTCCTTCCTTCCTTCCTTCCTTCCTTCCTTCCTTCCTTCCTTCCTCCCTCCCTTCCTTCCTTCCTTCCTTCCTTCCTCCCTTCCTTTCTTCCTTCCTTCCTTCCTTCCTTCCTTCCTTCCAGGCATAGTTCTTTAAATAATGGGCATTGTCACCATATGCATCACAGTATTAAACATGGGGGTGTGTATAAAAATTGTCAACATCTAAAAGTTTCTGAATGTGTAATAACAAAAACTATTAATTCAATCAAATGCATAAGCAATCTGACATGTTTCTGCCTATGTTTGCTATATCACATTGTGGGACTCCACTGAAAGCTTAATTGTCAACACACAGCACTGTTGCTTTCCTCTGAGCACATCATTATACCATGAAACACCAATAGCCTCCCTGAAATCCTTTGCTCAGATTCAAGACTATTGTGTGCTAGGAATTGCAGGGTTTTTTTTTTTAAGATATAATTCATTTATTTTATGTATGAGTGTTCTGTCTGCATGTACACCTGCAGGTCAGAAGAGGGCATTGGATCCCATTACAGATGGTTGTGAACCACCATGGGTTGCTGGGAATTGAATTCAGGACCTTTGGAAGAACAGACAGTGCTCTTAACTGTTGAGCCATCTCTCCAGCCCTGAATTGCCATGTTTTTACTGTATTGTACATATAAAGTTTTCTGTTTTATAGAAATATAAGAGTTTGATTACAGAAAACAAAATCTGGATCTTTTGCACAACAGTGAAAACTACTGAGCCAACTCACTACCCCCCAGTGATTTAATTCTTTATAAAACAAGCATATCCATCTCACAAGAATGCAAATATCTTAGCAATGATACAAGAGTTCTGGTGCATGTAGCATGCCCTGTTCTCCTTCATGGTTAATCTTGATTTCTATTTCAACTTTCCCACTAACAGAACTAAAGCCTCCACTGTCTCCTTTTTCACTGTCAGATCTCTGAGTTCCAGGCCAGCCTGGTCTACATAGTAAGTTCCAGGATAGCCAGGAGAAATTTTGTTTTGAAACATCAAGAAAGAAAGAAAGAAAGAAAGAAAGAAAGAAAGAAAGAAAGAAAGAAAGAAAGAAAGAAAGAAAGAAAGAAAGAAAGAAAGAAAGAAAGAAAGAAAGAAAGAAAGAAAGAAAGAAAGAAAGGAAGGAAGGAAGGAAGGAAGGAAGGAAGGAAGGAAGGAAGAAAGGAAGGAAGGAAGAAAGAAAGAAAGAAAAAGAAAGAAAGAAAGAAAGAAAGAAAGAAAGAAAGAAAGAAAGAAAGAAAGAAAGAAAGAAAGAAAGAGAAGGAAGGAAGGAAGGGAAGGAAGGAAGGAAAGAGAGGAGAAAAGAAAGAAGGAAGGAAAGCGAGAAAGAAAGAAGAATAAAGAAAGAAAGAAAAAAGGAAAAAAGGAAAGAAAGAAAGAAAGAAAGAAAGAAAGAAAGAAAGAAAGAAAGAAAGAAAGAAAGAAAGGAAGGAAGGAAGGAAGGAAGGAAGAAAGAATGAAAAAAAGGAAGGAAGGAAGGAAGGAAGGAAGAATGAAAGGAAGGAAGGAAGGAAGGAAGGAAGGAAGGAAGGAAGAGAAAGAAAGAAAGAGTTGTAGTGCTCTTCCTGATGGGGAAAATGGGAAACAACCTAAAATGTGGTTTCTCCCTACAATGAACTGCAATATATAAAATACTTCAACATTCAACATATGTCTCATCATGTTGAATGCAAAATGTAAATTGTGAAACATCACAGTAGGATTCTACTTACACATAAAGTGCTAAAGACACTTAGCTGTGGGAAAACATCCAAGAATAAGAATGTTGTCCCCAAATGGTCACAGTCTCCAGATTGTCAGCCTGAGAGCCAAGAATGGCTTTTACAGGATTGAAGTGTTGTAAATTTTTTTTATAAAAACTTAAATACAGAATATTCAATCGAGACCTACAAAACCTAAAATATTTACTATCAAGAATTGTATAAAAATTTCTGTGATGTCTGTGTTCTGTGGAGATACATGCACCTATAGGAAATTATAATATATATGTGCATATATGGAAATATATAGATACTACATATGTGTGTGTGTGTGTGTGTGTGTGTGTGTGTGTGTGTGTGTACTGTGTGTGTATGTGTGTGTTATGCAGTTGTGTAAGTTGATGGTTATCTTTACAGGGGCAGAAAAGGAGAAAGATTTCTACCATTCTGTCTTCTAAAGAAGGAATAGAAGCTAACAAGGCTTTGTCTATTTCTACTCGTGGAGAAGGTTTTTGTTTGTCTGTTTCTGAGTTTTCCTCATTTACAGAATTTCGACAGTAATAATTGTTCTCTACTCACTGGAAGGGATACATTTCAGATCAACACAGTAGCAAGAATGAAGTGACAAGAGATGACTCAGTGGTTAAGAGCACTGACTGCTCTTCCAAAGGTCCTGCGTTCAAATCCCAGCAACCACATGGTGTCTCACAACCACCCGTAATGAGATCTGATACCCTCTTCTGGGGTGTCTGAAGATAGCTACTGTGTATTTATACATAAAATAAATACACACAAGAGCTGGAGAGATGGCTCAGGGGTTAAGAGCACTGACTGCTCTTGCAGAAGTCCTGAGTTCAACTCCCAGCAACCACATAGTGGCTTACAACCATCTGTAATGAGATCTGATGCCCTCTTCTGGTGTGTCCGAGTGAGTGTGCTTACATTAAATAAATAAATAAACAAACAAACAAACAAACAAATAAATAAATAAATCTTAAAAAAAAAAATAATGAATTAACTGCAGAGCAGGATGTGAGGCTGCCAGAATACCTTTTCTCTTGTTAAATTGATTTATCCCTGGTTCTTGTGGTGAAAGAAAACTGACTAACATTATTAGAATGGAGGCACAGATTGTTTTTTTCCTAAGATGTCCTTTGTCATTGACTCTGAGGAGCCTATGTCTTTTAGGAGTAGAGTTTAACTAATTTCATATTCTTTGTTCATGACATTGCCATCCCAGCATCCAGTTTGAAGCCTGAGATGAAAATACAGTCTTCTGGAGCTCAAGAATGTTTGCCCTGATTTGATTCAAAGGGCCATCTACTTCATAAGACCCTGACTTAAAAATCCCTGGAAGTCCCACTGCACCTTCACCAAGGACATCTTGTGAGTCCCCAAGCTCTGTTCTCTCTGCACACTAGCTGGTATTGATCTGGGGACTACAGTACTGTGTTATCACCTGTCAGCCTCTTGGCAATGGCATCATTTTTCAGTTGGTAATTGAAGGTCAATGTTGCATGAGGCGATCTTTCCAGATGAGCCAGATCTTCGAGCTATGCTCAGAATTTAGCACCCTGAAAACAACATACCCTCAAGTCACTGCAGGAGTCTGGTGTTCATGAGTTCTACATACTGCTGGACCCGATTGCCTTAAGGACTAGTTCACAACACTCTTCAGCACCTCACACAACGTTCAACACACCTTCTTGTCTAAAGGTTTTTTTTTTTTTAAATGGGCCAACTTTGTCTCTGTATCTCCTTCTGTGGGTATTTTGTTGAGGGAAGGACCATCCAGAGACTGCCCCACCTAGGGATCCATTCCATATACAGTTACAAAACCCAGACACTATTATCGATGCCCACAAGTGCTGGCTGACTGTAACTGGATATAGCTGTCACCCAGGAGGCTCTGCCAGTGCATGACAAATACAGAGGGGGACACTCTCAGCCAGCCTTTGAACTTAGCACAGGGTCCCCAATGGAGGAGCTAGAGAAAGGATCCAAGGAGCTGAAGGGGTTTGCAGCACCATAGAAGTAACAACGATATGAACCACACAGTACTCCCAGAGCTCCCAGGGCCTTAGCCACCAACCAAAGAGTTCACATGGAGGGACCCATGGCTCCAGATGCATAGGCAGCAGAGGATGGCCTTGTTACACATCAAAGGGAAGAGAGGCCCCTGGTCCTGGAAAGGCTCGATGCAGCAGTGTAGGGGAATACCAGGACAGGGAAGCGGGAGAGGGTTGATTGGGGAACAGAGGAAGGGGAGATGGTGTTTTTGAAATGTAAATAAATAATATATCTAAGAAAAAATCATAATAAAAAATGGGCCAACTTGTTTGTATGCTTTCTTCTGTTCTTGCAGTTCTGTTCAACTGCCTTTGAATACATCATTAGTCCAAACTTAAAAAACCCACTTAACATTTACTGCCTGTGATCCGAGACTTACTTGATTACTTATATTTGCTTATGGTTTCATCTTTATGCATAATTCACTGCGCTCTCTCCATGTATGGAGAGAGGGAGAGAGAGAGAGAGAGAGAGAGAGAGAGAGAGACCTAGGCACTACTAATATTAGTATAGTCTCATATTTTTCAAGTGCTATCCAGCTTTACCCTTCAATCCTTTAGAGGTAGATGGAGTTCAGTTTAAGAATGTTTTGTTTAAAGAATAATCAGGTAAGAGATTCATTAAAGACATTGTTTGCAAGGTAACTCCTTCCATGTACTTTTGCCCTAAGCACGTTAGAATAATAGCTCCTTGAATTTTTGTGATGTTTCTTTGACCTCTACATGCTGTGCAAAGGTACACTCTAAAATCCATTGTTGTCTTTGATTAACTTCACCTCAGGTCAGCATGTTCTAGGTGCATTAAAATAGAGCTAATAGTCAGCAGTTATCATTTGTTACCAAATTTTATCACTATTTAAATATTCTATATCCTTGCCTGTCACTCAATTTTCTGTGGGAGACAGTTAAGAATTAGGTAGGATCTGTACTCCTTTGACACTCAGGCCGTGCTGCAATGAAGAAACCAAATTTGGAGTTGGGCAAGATGCTGCATACCTTTAATCTCAACACTCCTACTCTTAAGAGGTAGGAGCCATTGAAAAGCTAAGGGATCAGTTATACGCATAAGGTACTATGGACTTTCAAAAAAAAAGTACAACCCATCAATCCCAAAGAGAGCTGAGTCCTTCTGACAGGATGCACTCTGATTCCAGTTATGATCTCAATAGTTTTATACCCCTTTATTCTTTTGAAATTAATAATGATGCCCCAAGAATTATTATAGTTTTCTACTTTGTTTTCTTTCAATAATAACACTTATTCATGTTTTAGAAGTACTTTTCATTCCTGGAAATATTCAATCCTATTTCAATAACCAGGAGATAAAGCTAGGTAAGTTGCTTGGATTCTGAATGAAAATATATTTAAAACTGGATAAGATTGAAATTTCCTTTTTTTATTTTTTTAATCGATATATTTTTTATTTACATTTCAAATGATTTTTCCTTTTCAGGCCCCCCTCCCCGAAAGTCCCATAAGCCCCCTTCCCTCCCCCTGTTCTCCCATCCACTCCTTCCCACTTCCCTGTTCTGGTTTTGCTCTATACTGCTATACTGAGTCTTTCCTCCTTCCTGTGGCTTGGAAACATCCCAAAATGTGATTTTAAAAAAGCTAGAATAATAAGATTATAGGATGTTCAAACTATACAGCAGCTCATTTAAAAAAGGCTAGATTTAATCATACTTCCTGTTGGAATTAGGTTGACTACTAAGGAGCTATAAGTAGATTTTTATTCTTCTATTCATATACCTTGGGCTTTCCATTATTCCATTATTACTCTATGTTTTTTACAATAGGAGGAAACTAATTCATGTCATAAAATAATAGTTTATTTCTCAAAGCATTCTGCAATTCTCTTTTCTACTCTTCTTTCCTCTATCTGCAAGAGAAGGAACATGCCATCACAAATAATCATATTACATCTTACATCCCCTAGTAAGAGGATAGGTTAATACAAGCAACTGAAAGACTTACATAATAAAACTTCAAGACATTGAAGAAAGAAACTGAAGAAGATATCAGAAGATAGAAACATCCCCCATGTTCATAGATTGGTAGGAAAAATGGTTATTCTACCGAGAACAACATACAAATTCAACATGATCTTTATCAAAATTCCAACATAATTCTTCACAAAACTTAAAAGGACATTTTTACCTTCATACATAAACACTAAAACTGGAAACAAAACAAAAAAGAAACTAATAGAAAAAAAAAACAGAACCACTTAACTTTTCCTGAATAAAAGAAATGCTAACGATATCACCATGTTGATTTCAAGTTGTACTACAAAGCTTTATTAATAAAATCAGCATTGTATTTGCACAAAAACAGAAACATTGATCAATTAAGTCAAATTGAAAACACAAACATACGGACACCTGCATTTTGTTACAAATGCCAGAAATACAGAATGGAATAAAGGAAGCACTTTCAACAGTGGTGCGTGTAGAAGAATGAAACTAGATCCACGTGTATCCCCTCAAACAACTCCAAATGGATCAAAGACCTCAACATAGAACCAGATACACTGAAGCTGGTAGTGGAAAAACTGGGGAATATCCTTAGATTTTTAGCACGGGATATGACTTTCTGAACATTAGCACGGGCATTAAGATTAACAACTAATAAATGAGACTTCATGGAACTGAAAAGCTTCTATATGGGAAAGGACACCATCAGTAGGACAAAATATAAGGGGAAAAGATTTTTACTAACTACACATCTGATAAATGGCTAATATCTAAAATACGTAAAGAACTCAAAAAACTAGATATCCAAAAACAAATAACCCAATTAAAATATGGAGTATATATCTCAGACTAGGAAACTCAAATGGCTAAGAAACAAAGAATGTTCATCATCCTTTGCCATAAGGTAAATGCAGATCAAAACAACTTTGAGAGTCTATCTTACAATCTAATGCCAAGCAGAATGGCAGAATCAATAAATGAATGACAGCTCATGCTGGTGAAGATGTAGAGTATAGGAAATACTCCTCCATTGCTGGTGGAACTGCAATCACTATGGAAATCAGTGTGGTGGTTCCTCAGGAAGATGGGAATAGATCTCCCTCAAGATATATCACTCTTGGGTAAACCCAATATATGCCTTTGCTTATATGTAGATACTGTCAAGTGTTTGGTAAGCAGACTACAATCCATATAACCACAGAGGTTAGGTATAAAATAAGTAATTATGGGAAAAGAAGGGAACTTCCAAGGAAGGGAAAATAAAACAGACAATTATAGATAAACAGGGAGAGGATTATGGGGTGACTAGAATGAGGGAATCAAACAGGATAATGGAGGAAAGAGGGGGTTAAGGGAGTGGATACAGGGGAGTGGCTATAACTAAGGACCATTTGAGGAAGCATATGGAAACCAATATAGTAATACAGTAGAAGATATATATAATCTTTTTTATTCATATATGCATATGGATATTCTGTCTGCATGCATATATATGCATCACATATATACCTTGTGTCTGTGGAGGTCATGAGAAGGAATCAAATCACCTAGAACTGGAGTTACAGATGATTGTGACCGCCATGTGGTTGCTGGAAAGTGAAGCCAAGTCCTCTGGAGAGCTGCAAGTAGTCTTAACTGCTGAGCCATCTCCCCAGACCAGTTGGAAAGAAATGTAAATGAGAATAATCAAATAGCTGAGGAAATGATGCTTCAACTAGACATCATATGCCACCAATGATGCCCCCCAGTGCTGGGAATGGGTTATATCTAATCAGGTTGTTGGTTGACTAGGCCCCATGGACACCCACAAACAACTCATGCTATTTCCAGGACTATAGATTACTCTCCACAAACTCATGGTGAGTCCTATTGCTGGAGATAATACCTAGACAACTCATTGAATGGAGAAGTCCAGATAGTCCCTTCCTAGAGCTTTCACTCCTGCTGAGTGGTGTTCATAGTACTGGAAAGTGCTCTGAATGCTAATAGGAGGAAGCTAAAATTCCTTCAATTTTCGGTGGTGACCTTCTTGTAAGATATGCAAAAGTTTGTAAGAGTAATCAACCAATATCTGATTGAATTTAAGGCCTAGTCCATGAGATGAAGCCATACCTAAGACTGCTAAGAACATAAAACTGTATACTACTGTTCTGCTAAAGGAACACAACAATAAACTGATGGCTAAGGACAATCTTCTATACTCATAGATAAGTGTCTTGCTCAGTCATCATCGGAGAAGCTTCCTCTTGCAGTAGATAGGAAGGAAAAACAGAGACCCACAATGGGACAACGTACAGAAAGTGAGAGACCTTGGAACACTCAGTCTTCAACAGTATATCTCCATCAAATCCCTTCCCTCAAATTTCAAGGAAATCTGTGGAGGAAGAGGCAGAATGTGTCACTGTGGATGGAAGACACCAAGGAAACAAGACTTTCCAAATACAGCAGAGGTGATGCACATATAAACTCTCAGACACTGTGGTAACATGCACAGGGCCTGCACAGGTCTGTGCCAGATGGGGTCCCAGCACTGAGAGAGGAGGTGGATACAAGCCTTCCTTCCTAACCCAGAAGCTATCTCCAGTTGACAACCACAAGCAAATGACAAATTAATTTTCTCCAAAGACTCCAAGGAATCTGACTAGGGAACCAAACCACTTCTGTTTTGTTTGCTTTGGGTTCTTTTGTTGTTGTTTGTTTTTGTTGTTTGTTGTTTGTGTAGCATTGTCTGTCCCAGAACTAGCTCTGTAGACTAGACTAGATTTCTTGAACTCAGAGATGCATCTCTGCCCTCTGAAGTGCTGGGATTAAAGGCACCACCACCACCAAGCTATACAAATCACAATTAAAGATGTGACCAGCCCCCGGAAAAAGGAAATCGATGAAGAACTCAGAAAATGGAAAAATCTTCCATGCTCTTGGATCGGCAGGATTAATATAGTTAAAATGGCCATCTTGCCAAAAGCAATATACAGATTCAACACAATCCCCATGAAAATCCCAACTCAGTTCTTCACAGAGTTGGAAAAAGCAATTCTCAAATTCGTCTGTAATAACAAAAAACCCAGGATAGCTAAAACTATTCTCAACAGTAAAAGAACTTCTGGGGGAATCAGTATCCCAGACCTCAAGCCATACTACAGAGCAAGAGTGTTAAAAACTGCACGGTATTGGTACAGTGATAGACAAGTGGACCAATGGAATAGAATTGAAGATCCAGAAATGAATCCACACACCTACCTATGGTCACTTGATCTTCGACAAAGGAGCCAAAAACATAAAGTGAAAAAAAAGCCTTTTCAACAAATGGTGCTGGATCAATTGGAGGTCAGCATGCAGAAGAATGCAAATTGATCCATTCTTATCTCCTTGTACTAAGCTCAACTCCAAATGGACCAAGGACCTCCACGTAAAACCAGACACTCTGAAGCTAATAGAAAAGAAACTTGGGAAGACCCTTGAGCACATCGGTACAGGGAGAAAGTTTCTGAACAGATCACCAATAGCGTATGCTCTAAGATCAAGAATTGACAAATGGGACCTCATAAAATTACAAAGTTTCTGTAAGGCAAAGGACACTGTCAAAAGGACAAAATGGCAACCAACAAATTGGGAAAAGATCTTCACCAACCCTACATCCGATAGAGGACTAATATCCAATATATACAAAGAAGTCAAGAAGTTAGACCCCAGGGAACCAAATAACCCTATTAAAAATGGGGTACAGATCTAAACAAAGAATTTTCACCTGAAAAAATTCGGATGGCCGAGAGGCACCGTAAGAAGTGCTCAACATCATTAGTCATTAGGGAAATGCAAATCAAAACAACCCTGAGATTTCACCTCACACCAGTCAGAATGGCTAAGGTCAAAAACTCAGGAGACAGCAGGTGTTGGCGAGGATGTGGAGAAAGAGGAACACTCCTCCACTGCTGGTGTGATTGTAAGATTGTACAGCCACTATGGAAATCAGTCTGGTGGTTCCTCAGAAAACTGGACATGACACTTCTGGAGGACCCTGCTATACCTCTCCTGGGCATATACCCAAAGGATTACCCAGCATGCAATAAAGACACATGCTCCATTATGTTCATAGCAGCCTTATTTATAATAGCCAGAAGCTGGAAAGAACCCAAATGTCCCTCAAAGAAGGAATGGATACAGAAAATGTGGCATATTTACACAATGGAATACTACTCAACAATTAGAAACAATGAATTCACAAAATTTTTAGGCCAATGGTTGGAACTGGAAAATATCATCCTTAGTGAGATAGCCCAGTCACATGGAATGCAATCACTGATAAGTGGATATTAATTAGCCCAGAAGCTCTGAATACCCAAGGCACAATTAGTATATCAAATGACTCCCATGAAGAAATAAGGAGAGGGCCCTGATCCTAGAAAGGGTTGATTTAGCATTGTAGGGGAGTCAGGACAGAGAAAAAGGAGGGAGGTGATTGGAGAATGGGTGGAGAGAAGAAGGCTTATGGGACATATGGGGAGAAGGTAACTGGGAAAAGGGAAATCATTTGGAATGTACACAAAGAATATAGAAAATAAAAAAAAATAAATAAAATCCTCATTTTAAAAAAAAGATATGACCAGCCAACACAAAACTAATTCGATTTAAATTTTGTAGGATTTCTGCCTGTGTGGATCTGTGTCTCTGTATGTATTTCTTGTGTATTTTCTTTGGCTCTTTTTCATCTATTTTTGTTTCATCTATGTTTGTTTGCTTCATCCTATTTAGGTTTGTTTGTTGTATTAATTTTTTTAAGAGAAAGAAAGGATATGGATTTGGACAGGTGGGGAGTTAAGGATGGGATGGGGAAGGGAAAATTGTAATAAAAATATAAATTGTATAAAATATCTATTACAATGGAAGAAAGAGAATAGCTTTAAAAAGACATATTTATTTATTATGATATTGCCAAACCATCAATACAACTCTTTTCAAGCAGGTTCTCAAGTAACCCATGTTGGCTGAGACTGGCCTTGAATAGTTTCAATGGTGCAGAAACGTACAACAAAGAAAACTCCTCAAAAGTAATAGGAAAATTTAATATAATTAATAAATTTAAACATTTAATATTAATATTTAAAATAAACTTTTAAAATATTTAATATTCAATAAAATATTTAATAAAAACAGTGATATTTATTATTATTTAATAAATACTAAATATTTAATATGTAGTAATTGGATGTAGGATTTTTTTTTCTTTTGTCAAATCATCTTGGAGCTGGAAAGATGGCTCAACAGTTAAGAGCCCTGGCTGTGGAGCACGCCTTTAATCATAGGACTCAGAAGGCAGAGGCAGGAGGCTTTCTGAGGTTGACGCCAGCCTAGTCTACAGAGTGAGTTTCAGGACAGCCAGAGCTACAACAGAGAAATCCTGTCTGAAACTCACTCTGCAGACTTGGCTGGCCTTGAACTCAGAGATTCTCCCACCTCTTCCTCCCAAGTGCTGAGATCAAAAGTGTGCTCTTATTTTTGTCTTTCAAAAAATGTTAGAGAGAAGCAAAAGGATTCAATGTGCAAAATAGAATAGATGTAGATAATTATAGTGCAATGTGCATTGCAAATTACTGGGGAAAAAAGATTGCTTTTGAATGTTTTTGCTGTAAAGACTTGATGTTTGTTTGAAGAGATAGAGATATGCTTAACCTGATTTAAACATTCCACAAGAAAGACTTGTATCAAAATATTACAGGATAGTACATAAATACATACAAGCTTGATTATCTTTTATCTCACTTAAATATAAATGTCACTGAAAAAATTAACAGTGACAGACAACCCTGTATTAAATTGTGAAATATATATGTGATGATTTTATGGATTCATTTTATATAGAAGTCATTATTACCCACTAGACTATAATAATGTTACCTTCACAACCTTCCATTCTACCTTCCATGGAAAACAATATTCTTTTATCTGAGTATATCTGAACATGGTTTCAGTATTTTTGAAGGACTTCATGTAACAAATATTTTAAAAATAAATGAAGGGCCTGAGAATGAAGATGTGTGGATTTTTTTTTTTTACCTAATTTTCTGCTGTTGTGTCCCCTGTGGATTTCAAGTACTCTGAGCAATCTGTGTGAAAAGACAGAGGCAAACATGACTTCTTTGGAAAGATCAAAACTAAAATCAGTTTGGGATTTGTTCTCAATATTATCAGAAGTATGCTGTAAGTACAAAGGTTTGGAGTTCTCCTATTTCATATTACCACCAGCTTTCCTCCTACCTTTGGAATCTTAGAATAGCACAGAATTTTTGGCTTTCATTTTTATCTACTGGAGCTGCAAATAACTAGAGATAGCTGTCCTTTCAGTGCAAATTACTATTTGGAAAGAGTCATATGATAATATTTGTATTAACAAGGAAGAGAAGTGCCAACCCCGCATTTTGCTGCCAGAAACCTCATTACCAAAGGTATAAATACCCAAGATGAGAAAATGAATTTTGAATGTGTCTTTCCTCCCTGTGGTATCCTTACAAGCCATTCACACTTCCTATCTAATCTCAAGCTCTTCATAAAGAGCAGGAGGCTCCCAGGCATAGTGTTACATGGGGATTGTTTTTTTTTGTTTATTTTATATTGTTTTGTTTTTGTTTTCTAAGATTTATTTTATGTATGTGAGTACATTTTAACGGTCTTCAGACACTCCAGGAGAGGGCATCAGATCTCCTTACGGATGGTTGTGAACGGCAATATGGTTGCTGGGATTTGAACTCAGGACCTTCAGAAGAGCAGTCAGTGCTCTTAACCATCTCACCAGCCCCGCATTACAATCTTTTAATCCCAGTACTCAGAAACAGAGGCAAGCCTGGTTTACACAGCCAATTCCAGGTTATCAAGGTCTACGCAGTGAGACCCTTTCTCAAAAAAAAAAAAAAAAGGAAAAAGAAAAAGGAAAAAGAAAAAACAAAAAACAAAAAACAAAAAACAAAAGCAAAACAAAACAAAAGAAAGAAAAGAAAAAAACAGAAAATCAGAAAATCAATGGCTTAAGAAGAAACACTGTTTCTCCACCACCGTCCCTACTACTACTTTTTCCTAATCATCATTGGTTGATATTTTCTCCAATGAGCTGTGTGCCCAAGAAGTGTATATAAAAATATGCTTCATTCACTGATCCATTCTCTTAACCAACAAACTTTTTTTTTAACTTTTGCTTTTGTTTTACTCGTATAAGTATTTTTGCCTGAATGTATATTCACATGTATGCATGGTATCCACAGAAGCCAGAAGAGGGTGCTAGATCACCTAGGACTGGAGCTACAATGATTGTGAGCTACAATGTAGGTGCTAGGAAATCAAACCTTGGTCCTCTGAGAAAACAGCTAGTCTTCTTAACAATTACACTATCCACTCTGGCCTCTAACATTTTATTATACACCCACAAAACACCTTCTTGCCAATCTTGAGTCAGATTTCCTGGGTATTTATGCAGTTTATAGGACTATCTTTCAAAAAATCCATGAGGGCCTTAGAGAGATGACTCAGTGGTTAAGAGCACTGGATGCTCTTCCAGAGGTCCTGAGTTCAACTCCCAGCAACCACAATCATCTATAATGGGGTCTGATCCCTTCTTTTGGCATGCACAACATACACAGAAAGAACACTAATACATAAATAAGTACAAAATTTTAAAAAAGAAAAATCCATGAAATCTCAACAATATGGTTACTTAACACAAAACCTTAAAAAAAAATGACAATACCAATTGACACCCAAACATGGATGGGGAAGAATGTCACAAGGCCTCCACCCCTCAATGAGGAGTTATGGGTAATTAATGACTGCTGAGAAAAGGAGGATCAGTCTGCTCCAGGGTTATACTTCCTGATAGGTTATCCAATCCCAAAGCATTTTCCCTAAACGTGTACACATATTAGCAACACTAAAGCAACTCAGCAGGTTATATTTATAAATTTATATGTATATATAGAGCCTGACAATTAAAGAATAGGTAAGTGGCTATGAATTCTAGAAGAGAAAGATGAACTTAGAAGGATTTGAAAGGAGGAGAAGGATGGGAAAATTATATAAATATAGTGCTCATATTTGAAGTTCTTGAGAACTAAAATTTAAAATAAAAGAAAAACAATATGAAAATCATTTACTTAGAATTGACAGACATAGCAACGGTAAGACTAATTCTAGTGTAAATTTCACCTTTGTTCCTCTTCCATTATCCACAGGCTTATATGATGTGCACCAAGAGACATATTCCTACAAGGGTAGATACTAAAGGCTTGACCTTCCAGACAAAGATGCCAGTGAAATGACAAATGGTAGAATATTGTCATAAGCCATTGCCCCACTCGATGAATAATGGCAACAGCAATTATACCTTCTAGTGACTGTTGAAACCACAAATGCAGTCTACTAAACCAAGTGAATTGTATTCTCAACTCATCTTTCCTTTAGCCTGACCCTCAAAATGCTTGTAGCCTCGTGGGCATCATTCTATAAGATAGGGATGGTGAAAAAGTGAGTCAAAATGGAGACGTCGATCTTAACCAGTGAAAACTTTGCAGAAACAAAAGCACATAATTTTGCCATATTCCAAGGTGCCCCTGAGGTCCAGATGGTTCTGTGGAAGGTAAACCCTGGAAAATAAATAACAAATAAAAGGTAGACTCTAAAGAGGACACTTCATTTACTTTAAATCGGCTATTGCTTATTGTATAACTTTGAACAAGTCCTTAATTTTTTCCCACACTAGCAGCTTACTTGTATATGGTTTAAATGCTACCAAATCTTCCCTTAAGCAAATATACTTGTTTCTTAGTTACCACTAGGGATTGGTTTCAGGATTCCTGCCAACAACGAAATCTGTGGATATTTATGTCCCTTATACAAAGTGCTGAGTTATTCACTTAAAACTATGTACATCTTGTAGAGTTTAAAACATCTCTGGATTGGGTATGGCATCTGATACAATGTAAATGCTATATGGACAATTCTGTTGTTATAATGTTTAGGGGTGATAACAGGAAAAGCATCTGTATGTATGCAATACAGTCACATTTTCTCTTTTGAGACAAAGTAGACCAGGTTAGTACTGAGCTTGCTATATAACCAAGGCTGACTTAAAACTTTTCATCTTCCTGATTCTACCTCTGAAGTTCTAGGATTACAAATATGCCACACAACACCCAGCTAATGGAATGTGTGTGTGTGTGTGTGTGTGTGTGTGTGTGTGTATGTATACAATATATGTGTGTGTGTGTGTATGGGTATATAATATATACATAATAGGGTATATAATATATAATATACATGCATACATACATAGGGTCTGTAGGGCATTGTGTTGACAGATGATAGATATTGGAGGATCTATCCCACTGTGGGTACCACCATCCTTAAGCAGGCAGTCCTAGGTGGTATTAGAGAGCAGGATAAGCATGACCCAAAGAGCAAGCCAGTAAATAGCATTCCTCCAGTTTCTGCTTCAGTTCCTGTCCTGACTTCACTTGATGATAGAACTGGAATCTATAAGTTAAAAGCAACCCTTTCTTACTGCAATTGTTTTTGTTCATGATATTTATCAGAGTAAGAGAAAGCAAACTAGAACGGATGCCTACAGACACACAGTAAACTGTGTAGCTGTTGACAAAGTACCGGTGAGATTAGCTCTGTGTCTGTGTAAGGGTCCATGATTCCCGGAAGAATGATACCTTAGACTCAAATAGTGTATGTAAACACAAAGAGTATTTTATTCAGCAGAAGTCCATCATGCTTCGGTCTCCCCATTACCAAGATAGAACGATACCCAAGTGAGCTTGCAGTCCTGATCCAAAGCACATAGAGGAATTCCAGTATAGGTGACCTCTATGTTAATCTGTTGAGTCCATCTCTACTGACATTCCATTACCAGGGTTTGGAAGCTGTAAACTCGTTGGAAAGGTCTGGCAGCTGTTGGTTGAGGAAGTAGCTAAGGAAGTCTGGAAACTGCTGCTGACCCATTGTCCTTGCCTCAGGCCAGGTGGAGGGGAACCTTCTGAGTCCTTGAATTGCCCAGTTCTTAAAAACAGAGATTTAGGCCTAGTCTCCTTAACTGCCAATTTGAAGCCTGTCATGGAATCAGCCTAGTCTTCTCATCTGTAGAAGAGCATTTACCTGGTCTGCCATTCCAATATCCTCAGCTACAAAACAGAAGTAACAATAGTGTCTATTACATGATTTACTGCTCTAAAGGAAACCCAGTCTTCCTCAAGCTGTCAAGAAATAGGTGGTAGATAAAGTCCTGAAAGTAGACAGTAAATTTGAATAGAATCTGTGCATTATAAGAAAATATTGGATAAATGTCAGTTTCCAAATTTTAACTGCAACACAATAGTACTACATGAGAATATTTTTGCCTCATAGAAAACACATACTGACTTAGCTGCCACAGTCATCATGCTTGCAACTTATTGTCCATTGGTTCCAAAAAATGCTGAAATATGTCCTTATTTAATAAGAATTACAAAGGAAGTATGAATAATTGAGAAATCTGCATGAAAATTATATTAGAACTGTACTTTTTTACAACTTTAATATAAGTTTGAAATTATTTCAAAATAAGAAAATTTAAGAAGGAAACAGTTGGAAGCACATGCTAAAATACTACATTGAAGAGTGAATTATCCACTTAATCAAACAAGTCTACTTTAAACATAGCTACATTTAGCTCATTAACTACTTTGAGTGGTGAGAGAATAAGAAAACCTATTCAAGAACATAAAGGATCTTAATATAATTATAAGAATCACTGTAAAACTATTGTTCCCCTCTTGACTAATTCTTTTCTATCCCCATGTGCCACCTCTACCCTACACCAGAGCCTTAGAGACAGAATCTAACTATGAAGCCCAGGCAGGTTTGAAAGTCACTAGCTCATAGCTCATGATGGCTTCTGAAATTCTCTATCTAGGCTGTTGTCTTTGAACTGACTATCCTCTTGCTTCAGCCTCCTGAGTACTGGGATTAGTACTGTGTCATGACATACAGCCTTTGATCAATTTTGAACTCTATGGAACTTTCCTAGGAACATTTTCAGAGGATAAAGTAAGCTGCACATAGTTCTACAGATCAACTGTGTCAATTACTCCTGAACTGGTTTTCTTAAGGAATCAATGCAAGTACAGAAAAGATATTTATAATAATAGAAGTGATCTTTTAAATTTTCTGATTTACTTTTTTCATACAATAGAGTTTGATCATGTATTTTTCCTTTCTGAGAAGGTGATCTTAGCTGTAGCAATGGCATCCACTTGCACTGTTCCTTGACACAGATTCTTAAAAAGAATGGTGTCAAAGTAGCTCTGCTCAGTGTACACACACAAACACACACACACACACTTCTAAATTACAACTGAGAATTTTCAAGAGTCTAGGACAGAAGGGCTACAGAATACTTACTAGTGGTCTTGTTACTATAGTGGTTATATGAATTTAAGAATTTTCTTTTTTTAAGATTTATTTATTTATTATATATAAGTACACTGTAGCTGTCCTTAGATGCCGCAGAAAAGGCCATCAGATTCCTTTATAGATGTTTCTGAGCCTCCATGTGATTTCTGGGATTTGAACTCAGGACCTCCAAAAGAGCAGTCTTAACCACTCTTAACCACTGAGCCATCTCTCCAGCCCAAGAATTTTCTTATCATTACCTTTGTAGTATGTTCAAGTGGAATATTACAAAGGTGAGCATGACGATTCTCTAAAGGGATTTTTTTTCCTTTGGTTCTGGAAGCAAAAATCTAGGATGGCTGAGCAATTTGAACAGCAGGACAATAGTAATACATGAGAATATTTCTGCCTGATAGAAAATACATATTTGAAAGACTTAGGTGGGATGGAAATCATGCTTGCAACTTATTATCCACTGGTTCAGAAAAATTCTAAAATACGTTCTTTTGAACACTCTGTGTCAAGGAACAATGCAAGTGGGTGTCAAGGCTCCACTCACGATCACCTTCTCAGCAAAGGAAACAACGCCATCAAACTATACTGTATAGAAAAAATTATGTGTGTGAATAAGGTTTCTTATTCTCACTCCACTCAATGTAATTAATGAGCTAAATGTAGCTATGTTAGCCCACTGGCACACAGATGATGTTACGGTTAGGAGTTGTCCACCTAAAAGATTACATCTACTACAAGACTTTAATTTTGCACAAACTTTATAGTGGCTAAGGAAGGGCTTAAAACAATGTCAGCCAGCTTCAGTCCAATTACAGCCTCCCCTTTCTCCTACACTCCTCTGATTTTTTGATATAAAGAAATATTTTTTCAGAAAAAAAAAAGTTCCCCCTAGAATGCTGTGGCAGCTCCAGGGAAAAAAAAAACTTAACTCCCAAAGTCCCGTGTAGAAACTGAGGCTGACACTGAGAAGTAAGTTAACTATTTTGCTAGTAGGGAATGTATTTGAGACACTTCTCCCTCCTCCCTGGACATGTTTACTCCTTGAAATAAATCTCAAATAAAACAAAATTACACGGATCAACCACTCATTTCCAGAATTCATGTTGGAAGGACGAAAAATAAACACAATAAAATAAAACAAAACAAAATAAATAAAAACAAAAAATAAAAACCAAAGCAAAACAAAATAAAAAAAAGAACGAGCAACATCCACAGAACCTCAGAGATGCTCTTCGAACACATCTCTCAAGCGAGCTATATTGCAAAGGAAATTTGAGTCTTTTTGTATAGGAGAAAAATCTCTGTGAGAAATATGCAGAGGAATCATTTCATTTCTTTGCATCTGCCCTCCTGGTGGGAGGTATCAGGCCTTGGGTAGCCCATGAAGCTATAGGAAGCATATTACAGAGAGTTTAATTTATTCAAAGAAAATCAGAATCAACTAATCAGAAGGAAGGGGAAAACGCATTAATTAAACAGCTTTACTCATGCAGAAAAGCTGCCAGCATGAGCATTTCAAATTACCTGGGCACACCTAATGCATTTGCATTTCCTCGGTAGAAATGTACTCTGCCCTACAAAGCCACGAGCATTTCATAATTCCATTTGAGCGCAGAACAAAGGGGAATTGACAGCTAAGAACCACCTTCCACACTTGGGGGCTATAGCCTTTTCCTAGGAATTTTTAGCTCTTGAAGAAATTTGCTTCTTGACTAGATGTGGAGAGAGGAAGTTTAAAGTCTTCTCTAAAGGAAAAGGCTAAAAAAGAATCCCCCTCCTCTTCACACACACACCCCCCAACAAAGGAGGTGGGACCTTTACTGGCAGGAGGCTAACAGTGTTCTTTTGTTAGATATTAACATAAAATAAGGTCGTAGAAATGGGTGTCCATCAACAGAATTAGAAAGAGCTAAGTAAGTTTTAAGAACAAAAGGTTTACTTATTTAAATTACAGGAGTTGAGAAACAGCTGGGAATGCAATTTCTTTCCCAGAGTGGGAACAAAACAAAACAAAACAAAGCCCTTCAAAACAGTTAAATGCAATTATGTTGCAATAAAACTTTATCATTTCAAAGCAGACGTATAATTCTAACAGAAACAACCCCACTGGCAATACTTAAGCATAGGTATTTACCTTAACATTTTTCAATTCAGCTTATTCATCAAGGAGCCCAGCATCTTATTTTTGGTATTTGTTCCTAAGAAAGTTTTCCACTGTGACATTTAAATACACCTTATTATCCAATGAGAACTGCCTGAAAATATTGTAAACACTTGTGTGCTTTTTATTGCTTATGTTTTTAAAAGTCACATTCTGAAATTGCTTTTTATCCCAGAAAATATGCTACATTGATTACTCTGAAATTGTTTAGGTGGAAACAAAAAGGAGGGAAAGGGGAAAGGGGCCCTTAGACAAGTTCTCGGAAGTTTCCTTTCTACTTCAGAAAGGAAAAGAACTCTGAAAATAGAGGAGATTTACCCAACTTTCTTCTGATTTGAAAAAGCATGTCATCTTACTCTCAAAGCAGGGAACATTCATTTTGTTAAACTACACTTATCTGTCACATAGCAAAATCTACATAAAATAGTCTCTTGTCTCAAACATCTTATGGGAGAAATTGAGATTCAGCTTTCTAGCAGACTGGATATCCTTGGCCTACTTGTAGAAAATGCTATCTAAAAGTTTACTACACTGGAAAAGATTGCACTGAAAACAATCTAGGGTTAGCTGCTAACACATCTATAGAGCATTTGCACTGGATGGAAGAGGCTAATGCAGAGAAGTTAGGTGGGAAGTGAATCTACATTGTAAAGGCCTGACCCAACCCCCTCACTCACCTAGATGATAAGGATTTTTAGAATTTCAGTGGCTGGCTTTCTCCTCACACTGTCTTTTTCGGCAGCTCTTCAGTTGTTTGTTTTTACTTTCCTGACTACAGCAGTCTTATGCTGTGGAATACCGTTCCCTGAATGCCTTTTATGCTGTCATCTTTTGTGGTAGAACACAGGCAAGGATTTGCAGCACAAATTTTAGGAGCTAACTTCAGCGAGTGCAAACACCTCCTTACAAACAGCTTTAGCTGCACTCTGTTTATCAGCTCTGTCAGGTTTCCATGCCTAAGTTCTTTCCACAAGGAATACACTAGAAATAACGTTATTGGTGAGATAGACATAGGAAATAAGAATGGTGGTTTGAATATTCACTTTGAAATATCCTGATAAAAGTAACTGCAAAAACATGTCATTGATCTGATAGTTGTTTGCAAATTCAGTAAAGCTATGCATGAAACACAATAGGATTTCTATGGAGCAAAACAACAAAAGATGTAAACTGCAAACATACTTCATTTATTCCATTGGTTTAAAAAAAAAGGTAAGTTTTTTGTTGTTGTTGATGTTGTTAACTGGTACCAAATATTTCTTACAACAACTTTTTTTAAAAATGAGACAAGAGTAAATAACAATGAGTTCAGAGTAAATAACAATGAGTTCAGAGTAAATAACAATGAGTTCGGAGTAAAGTCATACTTTGTTCCCTGAAGTTGAAAAAAAAAAAGCAGTAAAGGACTTTCACCAACTCATCTTTGTCAACTCGAACATGACATTTAAATGAATTCAAGTGCTTGAGGCATTTTAACACCCCTACAGGAATATATCATGCAGTAAAAATAATACAAAGCAGTTAAGAGTCTCAACAGGACTTTTTATAAAGCCCTGACACAAAATATAAATTAAATGGTAGCCATAATTTTATTTAATTTCACGATAAATATTCAACAAATGAGATGTTTTGCCCACTGTCTTACTTGTTTTCAAAGGACATAGTAGGTAAAGACACTCAGTAACTGGGCTGAGGAAATGTTAATCACTAGCCAAGTGGTGATCCAAAGAAGAGCAGAGGGACTACGCAGTTGGGGAAGAAGAGAAAATAGAGAAAAGGCAGAGAAAAGGAGGAAGAGAAAAGTTAGAACCACATATTTGATTATCTTACTCAACTCTTTTAGAGTCAACTGGAAAAAAAATAACTTCTGAGTTAATATAGAGTATCTTTGTTGCTGTTATTTGAAGAAAGGTCTCAATGTGTATCCTTGGTTGCCCTGGAACTAACTTATCTGGTTGAAGAAGCTGACCTTGAAGTCACAATGAAACATCTGCCACCCTTAGAGCTGAAATTAAAGGCACACAGCACCAAGACTGACTAAACTAGATAGAGTTTTTGTTTTGGGGTTTGTTTTTTTTTTTTTTTTTTGGCTGTTCAGTTTTATGAATCAGGGTTTCTCCATGTAGCCTTGGCTACTTGGCTACCTGGCTGTCCCAAAACTCACTCTGTAGACCAGGCTAGCTTTGAACTTTAAGATTCACCTGCTTCTGCATCCCAAGTGCTGGTACTAAAAGCATGTGTCACCACTGCCCAGCCCAAAGTGGGACCTCTGGATACAGTTTGTTATTACAAAAAGCATCAGGTGCAAGACAAAGCTTACTAGTCACCAAACTTGATTCTAGTGTGCTTTTTGTCCTATGTTTTAAAATATTTTTTAATGTTTTGAGATTACAGATATACAGTATTAATTACATCATCTTCCCCTCCCTTATCTTTCCCCAAACCCTCCCATGTACCCCCTTATTTTCTTTCAAATTCATAAAATTTTTCTTTTATTTTTGCTATATACATAATGTGTGTATGTGTGTTGTGGGGGGTGAGGGTGTTCTGTTTTGGTCTCATAGACTTGGAAGACAACATCAGAAATGGAAGTAAACAGATGACAAATAAAAGGCACACCATGTTGCTGTGACTTCATGAATGTAGCCTTTCATATTTCTATGTATACATATATATTCCTAAATACATAAATACAACCTGCTTAGTCTGTATGTTACTTCTGTATATGTTTTCAAGGTTGATCATTTAGTACCGGATAACCAATTGGTGAACTCTTCTCTGGGGAAGACTTTTTTTTCCCACTTTCAGCATCTCTTCGTTGGCTGTGTGTATTTAGGGTTGAGCCATCACAGGCTTTCTCCCATCCACCCTGGCATGTTTATTACTGTTGTCTTTGGATCCGATTCATGCAGGTAAGTGACCGCCTGAATCTTGGAGAGAACCTACAGCAGCTGCTTTACTAAACTAGCATCATCCTACATTCTAAACCTACAGCTAAATGCAGTCCTCACTCTTCACCAAGGAAATTTCTTTCAGCAACAGAGACCGCTTTGGCAAACCACAACGGATAATGCAGAGTTGTGGAGCCCTATGCCAACAACCACACCTACAAAACAACTCCTACAGTTAACACTCAGAGATCACTGACAAAGAGGAGTGGAAGGATTACTGCAAGGAAATTGGCTGTGAGGTTTTGTCTCCTAGACATGTCAGCAACATGGTGTTCCTTTCCTTTGTCATAGTGGCAGGTGCTCACTTCTATTTCTGAAGTTGCTCTCTCTATGAGAACAGAACAGGTGGTAAGACTGTTGGTATAGGCAGTCTGGCATGTTGCTTCAGCAGCTATAAGGCTTGTTCTGCTCACCTAGCCAGGTTAGTCCCAAATCGTGCTCTATCGTTATATGGCCATAGCTTTTTGAAGTAGGCAGCAGAATTCGAGGAGCATTCTAAGGCATTATGGACTGAAGCAACGGTGGCTAGGAAGGCAGCTCAAATGAAATAGCGATTTGGTGACTGAGGTCCTGCAGAGAGTCCAGGAGAGGCTTGGTAAAGGTGCAGAGTGCAGGAGAAATTCATAATTCAGGAATGTGCAGGTGGGACAACGACCAAAGACAAGGCCTACTGTGTGCTGAGAGACTGTATGCTGAAGAGAGCAGAGCCAGAGAGGTGGCACTGCCAAAACCCTTTGGAAGTCACGTGACCTCTAAGACTTCAAAGTGAATCCCAATGACAGGGCTAAAAGAGTTCATAGGCATGAAACATTGCTGAAAAAAGGCAATAGTGGTGAATTAAAAGGAAGATAATTCAGGACCAGCAATCTGCAGCCATGTCTGTTGTTAAAAAGGAAAGAGGGACAAGAGAGGAACAGTTTTCTGTGTTTTGTTTTGGAGAGAAGAATTTCAAAAAGAAAAAAAATGATCTATAGAAATGTCTGTTGATGCTCTTTGCTTCAAGGTCTAGTAATTGGCCTTGGGAATCTTGACAGTAAGGTCACTTGTGGTGGTTATGGTGCCACACACTTATGTTCTTAACACTAAGAAAACTGAAGCGTAAGGTTCATGAGTTTGAGATTTATATATATATATATATATATATATATATATATATATATATATATATATATATATATATATAACAAGAAAATTCCAGGACAGTTTCAGAATGATTGTAAGATCTTGTCTCATAAAACAAGTATACAAAACAATCAGAGTTGACAGGGCCTTCCTATTGTCGTCTGATTGAAGATAATGGCTCTATTTTAGCATGGACTGAAAGAATCCAGGAATGGGTTTTGTAAGAGTAGTGCAGGTGGTCAGCAAGACTTCCTAATGTTCTTTTCAGAGAGGCGACAACACATATTTTCATTTAGAAACATATGAACTTTGACATATACCTGAATCCTGGTTGAAAAGGATAGTAAACCTTACGCATCTATACAGGTAATAATATATAATAATGTGCTAGTTCTTCTATATCGCTAGTTATACTATCTAATTGTTTGCTTAATCAGTACAGGAATGGATTCAGAGATATCAGGACATAAAGGATCTAAAAACTATTTCAAAAAGAATGGATCCCTTCTGACAAGGACAGAGGTAAAGCTTCTGGCCATTTGACTCTTCTTTTTTCAAGTTCTTTTTATGTGTGTAGAGTTTTGTGCTCCCCTTTCCCTGAACATTGGGACTAACATGGGATATAAAACTTTAATGAGTACCAAAGACACTCTATGATCAAGTAGTTTACTTCTAGCTTCTGCAGTAAAATTAATTCCTTGGTCTGACTCAGTCTATAAAGGAATGTCAAACTAAGGAGTCATCTCCGTTACTTATTTATTTATTTATTTATTTAATATGTGAACACCCAGCCAATTGTGGGTGAAGCCACCCCTGGGCAGGTGGTCCTGGGTTCTATGAGAAAACATGCTGTGCATCCTTCCATGACCTCTGCATCAGCTTCTGCCTCCAGGTTCCTGCTCTGAGTTCTTATCCTAACTTCTTTTGATGATGAACTGTTATATGGAACTCTGAGTGAAAAAAACACTTTCCTCTAAAAATTCTTTCAGTCATAGTGTTTCATCACAGTAATCCTAACTAGGACAATAACATCCACCCACCAAAATTGTGTAATTAATGGGGAGTAATTCTATAGAAGTGTTCTATCACTCGGTTATACCCCCAAACTATCATTTATTTGGGGGAGAAAAACAGGCAGCACTACTTTGGGGATAATCTTTTAGATGCCTTCTGATATCTTATACTAATATCTGCTTATCTCATCTTTATATTTTCATAATTTCATTTCATAGTCTCAGACCTCATAGGCACTACATCAAGGCACCATACTTAAGAATATTATGTTTGAGCCTCAACAATGGCCACTAGTTGTGTCTGGTAGACCAAAACTGAGATACACTGCAAGTGTAAATACATATCATATATTGAAAGTATAGGATACAAAAATAAGGTAAATAAATTGTATTAGTATTAACAGATTAACTTAACAGATTGTTTGTGATGTTCATTTATTGAAACATTTTTTTTGCATTCTACCTGCCTCAGTGATTGGAGATAGGGTGTTTTTTTTTTTTAAACAAGCAATATGAAATTGAGTTTGGGGGAAAGATAATTTGTTTGTGCGCTGGGGACAGACCTGGAAGAAGAGCTTGAGTAATTTGTAGCACATAATAGGACTCCAGGGGAAAGGGAGACACTTCTTGACTAAGATTGAAGGTGTGGGGATGGAGAAGACAGACATCTCAATTGTATGGCTATTAGAAACTGAAGAAAACAGAAAGCATGTGTACTGGCTGGTTTCGTGTGTCAACTTGACACAGGCTGGAGTTATCACAGAGAAAGGAGCTTCAGTTGGGGAAGTACCTCCATGAGATCCAGCTGTGGGACATTTTCTCAATTAGTGATCAAGTGGGGCGGGCCCTTTGTGGGTGGTACCACCTTTGGGCTGGTGCTCTTGGGTTCTATAAGAGAGCAGGCTGAGCAAGCCAGGGGAAGCAAGCCAGTAAGAAACATCCCTCCATGGCCTCTGCATCAGCTCCTGCTTCCTGACCTGCTTGAGTTCCAGTCCTGACTTCCTTTAGTGATGCAACGTGGAAGCGTAAGCTCAATAAACCCTTTCCTCTACAACTTGCTTCTTGGTCATGATGTTTGTGTAGGAATAGAAACCCTGACTAAGACAAATTGGTACCAGCATAGTGTGGTATTCCTGTGACAACCTGACCATGTTTTGGGGAGGATTGTGGAAGGACTTTAGAACTTTGAGCTAGAAAAGCTGTGGAAAGTTCTGTAGGAGCTTGGAAGACAATGTTCCGAACAGTGCAGAAGATGGAGGAGGCCTGGCTTGTGAAATTTCAGAGGGAAGATGAAAGACTCTTAAAGTGGCCATGTTTTGATTGTGAAGATTCTGTGGTTTGGGTTAGCTGGGGCTGAAGAATCATCTGTAAGTAACAAGATACCAGAACCACTAAGGCAAACCTTTGTGTTACTGGGACTATTGATGATGGTTAGCTGGAGCTAAGAAATTAGCAGTGATTAAGAAGAGACCAGCATCACTGAGATGAAATCTTGGAAGTGTTTTCTGAGAGCACAGAGAGTGTGTTCCAGAGATAGCCACAGTTGTATTTTGTGCTGTGGCTGGACTTGGTACTGTGTAAGAGTCACCCAGATGGTACTGGTTTTGAAGTCATGAAGGGGTCATGAAGAGCAGCTGAGACTCTTGGCACAGTGAGAGGCCATGGAAGGCCATTGGTGAAGGTGCAGCCTCAGTTGCAATTGATGGCCCAGGACTTGAAGGGGTCATGCATAGGAGCAGAGGCTTGTCACCCTGATGAGAGCCTATTAGAGGCTATTGGTGAAGCCTAATTACAGTGGAAGATAGAAGCGTTTTGGAGATGCCAGTACCATGAGATGACCACCAAGAACAGCAGCAGCAGTGGAGTACAGGCAGCTGGAGCCTAGAGGACAAGCTGTGTACTACAAAGGGTAGAGCTGAAGAAGTGACCCAAGCCCTTGTAGGAGCCCAGAAGATCGTGAGTTGGATCCCAGACAGTGTACTATTGGAGTTTGAGTTTTGCTTTTGGTTGTGACTGTGCCCTGATATCTTTCCCTCTTGAAAGAAGAAAGTATTTTAGTGGAGCCCACAGTTGAGAGACTTTGAATTTTAAAGATATTGGATATTGTAAGGTGATTGAACTTTTAATATGTAAAGACTGTGGGAATTTTAAAGTAATTTAGATCTTGGAGATGAATAAGAAAGTAAGGGTTGAGGCTTAATAATGATGTTTGTGTGTCAAGTTGACAAGGGGTCAATTGTACTGGTTAGTTTTGTGTGTCAACTTGACACAAGCTGGAGTTATCACAGAGAAAGGAGTTTCAGTTAGGAAAGTGCCTCCATGAGATCCAGCTGTGGGGCATTTTCTCAATTAGTGATCAAGTGGTGAGGGCCCCTTGTGGGTGGTACCATCTCTGGGCTGGTAATCCTGGGTTCTATAAGAGAGCAGGCTAAGCAAGCCAGGGGAAGCAAGTCAGTAAGAAACATCCCTCCATGGCCTCTGCATCAGCTCCTGCTTCCTGACCTGCTTGAGTTCCAGTCCTGACTTCCTTTAGTGATGCAATGTGGAAGTGTAAGCTCAATAAACCCTTTCCTCCCCAACTTGCTTCTTGGTCATGATGTTTGTGCAGGAATAGAAACCCTGACTAAGACAGCATGAGTACATGAGTTTTCAACAATGGCAGAGTATGGTTGTCTCTGAGTCAAATGGTTAAGAGCCATTTTAAGGAGTAACCATGAATTAGTGTTTTAGCATTACATTTTGAAATAATTAGATTTGCATCAATATCACAAATTGTTCACTGAGTAACACATACTTTTTGTTTTCTTTTGTCTTTCAAGATAGTGTTTCTCTGTGGATTTCACTTACCAATTTACACGTGTTGAACCACACCTGCATCTCTGGGATGAAACCTGCTTGATCATTGTGGATGATATTTTTGATGTATTTTTGGGTTTGGTTGGCGATTTTTGTTTGTTTGTTTGTTTTTTGAGACAGGGTTTCTCTGTATAGCCCTGGCTATCCTAGAACTCACTCTGTAGACCAGGCTGGCCTCCAACTCAGAAATCCTCCCAAGTGCTGGGATTAAAGGCATGCGCCACCACTGCCCAGCGAAACACACACTCTTTACCCACTTTCTTTACATCTTAAAAATATTTTATTTTTTTAAATTATTCACGTGAGGTGAAAGAACACTTGGAGGGAGTTGGTTATCCTGTTACACCATGTAGTTTCCAGAGATCAAACTCAGGTTGTCAGGCTTTGAAACAAGTACTTTATCCACTGAGCCTTCTGACTGAACCCATGTTGACATCTTAAATATCTAAAAAAAGGTGTAGAATAGAAGTTTACTAGTACACAAAGTATTATATTTTGTACACATAATCAACACAATTTCTTTTGACTTAAAGTATATTTAGTGTGTGAACATTACACACAGAGAGATATATATAAAACTGGCATCAGTGCACACTATGTGCACTGTAGTGACCATTCCACATCCCTCACAAGTGAAATACATGGCATAGTGTGCATGACTTGTCACCAATCATGGGCATTATCTGCACATTCAAGCTATAGTGAGACTGAGTCTTTATAGGATTTATATGTAATTATTTAGCAAGGCATCAGCTTCATTTTCTTGTCAGAAAACCATACACACTAGTATTTATCACCTAATTACCTTTCTATGATATTCCATTCAATTAGAAATTTTTATTAGCATATTTGTCTCTGTTTTCTTGACTATTACATTGTCAAGAAACTGTCTAGGTTTTATGAAGAGCCAGTGATATATGGTGAATCCTAGTTTCCTACTTATAACTACTTATAACATCCTGTCATAATTTTATTTAATAATACTGAAAATGAGTCTGAAGTAGGAATTTCTGGTTTTATTGGAAACTCAGTTATATCATGTAATATTTTTCTGGAAGCTGTATTATGAGGGGATGTTTTGTTGCAGCAGAAAAGTAAGAGGATGTTTTGCTGAGAACAGATACATGGTTATTTTTATAGAAGCTATCTGATGAGAGGGCATGTGATATTTTTCTGAAAAGGACATTTGGGAGAACAAGTGATATTTGGAAAGAGTATAAGTATAACCCAACAGACAGTGGAAAATGCTCTAGCATTGGTTCACCTTGCTGGGGTTTGTTAGGCTTTGCAACACTGGTTTTCACTGATGATGATGATGATGATGATGATGATGATGATGATGCTCTGGCATTGGTTTGCCTTGCTTTCTTCACCAATTTTCACTTGTTGGGACTTCATAGAGAGAAATACACCAAAGATTCCTGCCAATCAGCAGAGCCTCAACAGTTTTTTCTGGACTAAGCTGCTGCTGCTGATTCATCTTTGATGTTTTGCTAGTGGACTAGACTAATGATAAAGACAATTGCAATCATCCCCAAAGAACTATTTCTAAACAGGTCCCCCTTGTCCTATTAGCTGTCTTCCTCCTGTATCTTTGGTCAGTGGCTATAAGGGATGTTAAAGCATTTAAGAATCCTTATTAAAGTAGGTTTTGAAAAATATAAAGCTACATGAGACCATAATATATATGCTGTCAAAAAAATTGCCAAACTTTCCAAGACAGGACTGTGTACTGGAGTTTTTCTCATGAACTATGAACTCTGTACAGCAAGCATAAACCATTCAGAACTTTTTCTAGAACTTTCTTAGTACTTTTATGACAGAAGGTCCAGTCAATGCATAATCAGGTTCAGACTCTTTCCTTTCAGCTGACACACTTCTATATTCTTTATCTGTCTCTTTGAGTGGTAAAACTGGTAAATAGAAGAAATGTCTAATAGTATGATTAATATGCTACTTTACTATATTCAGAGTAATGCTAAACATGCAGAAATAGAATGTGTAATAAAACATCAAGAACCCATGGAATGCAAACATTTTTTGTGTGTGTATACATGTGTGTATATATATATATATATATGTGTGTGTGTGTGTGTGTGTGTGTGTGTGTGTATGTATGTATATGTATATGTATATATTTACTTTCTCAATACTTGATGTTCTAAGTGTGACCAGTCTCATATAACCCTATTATGGTTACACTAGAAGCATCAATTAGAACAAAGGTAAGAATACTCAATAAAAAATATGGTTCTAAGGATGAGAACTTGGAGATAGTGGAGAGATAGGGGTTGGATAGATAGGAAGATCAATTTTGCAAGTGGTTCATAAACCACATTCTGCATTTCTCCTAAAAAGATGTAATAAAAGGAAAGTAACACACGTTGTTATTGTTTAGAAATGAATAAAATTTTCAATCTGTTTCAAATGAGCAATTTCTCCCCTTCCTTTAGTGCTCTGGGGACCACAAGGCCTTCTCTTTTGTCTCTTCTGGTTGCTTTGAATGGTGATCAGCAATGCATAATCATCCAAGTGGCATTAGCTTTAATGCTGTCATCATATGTCACCCTGAGGGGATGTGAAAGGGGAAATGGAATTTGCACCTACAAATGCCATGTTGATTAATAAATATCTGAGACACACCAGGACAGAACAAAATTTGTCTTTCTCTTCCTGCATGTACCATGCCTTTTCAGTGTTGATACCCATATAATAAACCCGCTTTTTGAGCCTGTTGTGTTTCCGAGCATCATACAGACAGATCAAACTTCCCCCAAAGGGTCATGCTAATCACTGTTTCATATACCATTATAAGAAATGCATTCTAACATGCCTTTGCAAAGGTATAATTCAAATGATTACTTCATGTGCTTCAAAGGGGAGTCTGGTTGTGTCCTCTTTCCATAGCACTCAATTTCAGGACACTTTGCAAAACTGCTCTGTATGATGTCTTCCTCCAAGAGTAGCAATATCATAGCCATAACTTTCTAAATTTGGACCTGCAGTAATGACAGACTTTGAATGAATGCTTTCCTATGCTATGGGGAAGAAGCAGGAGTTCAGCAAACTTTCCAGCTTTAAGTGCTAAGCCCCTTGAGGCTCACTTGTACCTTTTATCTGTGCAAATGTCTATCCTGTAGCTGCAACATGAACTTCACACACTTGGCTGTTGCTTGAATATTTTTACAACAATCATTTTCAGCCCTGGAAAAATGGATAGAATATGTTTTGAGAATATACACTTATGTGTATGCATTATTGCTTGCTTTTGTTCTATCTGTATGAAGGAGACAAGATGACAATGGAGAGATGAGTATTCAAATTCAAGGTCCTCCATAACCTACCTTCCTGACTTTTGTCACGCTCCACTAAATGCTCCACATGTAATTTTTATCTGAAAGATACTTAGTATTATATATTTCACATTTAGAAATTTTTTATTTTGTTTTGAGACAGGGTTTTGCTGTGTAGCCAGAACTCTGCTCTGTAGACCAGGCTGGCCTAGAACTCAGATATCCACACCTGCCTCTGCTTCCCAAGTGCTGGGAGTAAAGGAGTGTGCCACCATTGCCTGGTTTAGAAATTTAAATTTTTGTATTATGTTTAATGGATTACAATTTTTCTTATTATATTCCCCTGTTGGAAGTAACTATCCTTTGGCTACAGTGAGAACTTCCTGCACTTAGCCATTGTTTTTGCTTTGTGATTTATTAATCTTCTCAGAAAAGATCTCAAGTATCTCAAGCAATGTAGCAGATGATGACATTGAACTTTTGGACCCTTCTGTCTAAGCCTCCAGAACTCTGGATTACACACAAGTGCATGCCACTATGCTCATTCTGTGTAATGTTGAAAACGAAGCCTAGGCCTTCATGCATGGTAGACAAAAACATTCTACCAAATGAGTTGCCACCCAAGCTCTCAACTAATTTATGTTGTCAAAACAAATATTATTGAAATGAGTTATTTTTCTCAGGAAATACATTAAGTATAAAATAAAATATACCTTGGTGGTAGAATATCTGACTGTCATGTACAAGTCCCTAAGCAGATACTCATGTGTGTGTGTCCAGTTGGTAGCAGTGCATGCTTTGAATCTCAGCACTCAGGAGGCAAAGATAGGTGGATCTGTATGAGTTCAAGGCCAGCCTGGTCTTGATAGCAAGTTTTAGGACAGACAGGGCAACACAGAAAAACACAAGAAATCTTGAAAAACAAACATATATATATAGTTTTTTTGTTAATTGAAGCTTACTAAAGTTAATTGAAACTTACTCAATAGGTAATTAAAATGTAGGCATCATAAATATATTCTGACCAATTAACAAGCTAAATCTTGAGTCATTTTGACTCATGGTTTATGGTTTAAGGAGTCACAGTCCACCCTGGCAGGGGAGGTATAGGTGGCTCTGTGGCAACTCTTTGTATAAAGTATTGATCAGAAAGTTGAAAGGTCAGGCTGAAAGTGGGGCTGTATTACGGTTTTCCCTCATTCCAATTTGATAAACATACATATGCATATATATTTATATATACACACATATACACATACATGCATGCATATATACATATATACATACATACATATATACATGTGTACACATATACACATTCACATATTCATACATTCATATATTCACATATTTACACATTTACATATATGTGTATATACATATGTGCATATGTACATATATGCATATATACTTATATACATATACATATGTGCATGTGTGTATACATGTATATATGCATATATGCATGTATATATGTGTATATGTGCATATATGTATATATGCATATATGCATATGTGTGTATATGCATACATGTACATATGCACACATGCATACATGCATACACACATGCACATATGCACACATATGTGTATACATATGTGCGTATGCATGTATGCATGTATATATGTGCATACACATATCTATATACACACTCATATACATATAGAGCCATAAGGGACATGTTAAAATTGTTCCACTTTCCAAAAGTGTGCCACCAGCCATGGACAAAATATTCCAACAAAAGAGCTTATGAGTGCATAACTCATTTTCAAACTGAAAGAAATAATTATATGCAAATATCCAGGAATATCATGCTGCTACAAAAAGCAACACCAAGTTTTAGACATTTTTAAAATATAATCTGCATGCAAGTCTTGGACAGGCCAGTCTGGATCTCATAGGCCACCCCTGCCTTCTCAGCCTCCTGAGTAGCTGGAACTACAGGAGCATGTCACCACACCCAGCGCACATGCAAGTTTTATTTTCAAGGACTGTATCTGTAAGTCTTCATTGATGTCTTGTGTTAAAAGCACAGCCGTGGGAGATGGTTCAGCGGGTAAGAGCACTGACTGCTCTTCCAAAGGTTCTGAGTTCAAATCCCAGCAACCACATGGTGGCTCACAACCATCTGTAATGAGATCCAACTCCCTCTTCTGGTGTGTCTGAAGACAGCTACAGTGTACTCACATATAATAATAAATACATCTTAAAAAAAAAAAAAAGCACAGCTATATGACATAGTGTACAGACTAGCTTCAGAGACATTCATGTACTCCAGCCACACTCTGAGAAACAGTGATCTGTGTATGATACAAGAAATCCTTAAAATGTTTAGTTATAGAAGCCAACTGAGAAACTTCACTGGGAGCCTCCAAATACTTGAGGATGAAATTCACCAGGTCTACTAAATGAAAGCGAAGATCTTTGCCAACTTTCCCATTGTGTCAGCACTGTCCACATTCATCCAAATGGCAAGCAAGCAAGCAAGTAAGCATGCCTGTACTTTCTGCATTTCACAGAATACATTCCACTTCTTTCCCTAACTGGCTTTCTACAAGGATGGCGAACATGTCCTACATAGCTAGCTCCACTAAAACTGCTTGATTTTCAAATGTCAAAATCTGAAACACAGATGGTCGCCTAAGAAATGGGAATCTCCCTGTTGCTCCTGGTTTTCAGCTTCTGGAAAAATCCCCCTCTCCCAATAAGTTTCTGTGGTCATTTGAATAAAAATGGCCCCTATAGGCCTATAGAGAGTGGCAGTATTAGGAGATGTAGCCTTGTTGGAGGAAGTGTGTCACTGGGGGTGGGCTTTAAGGGTTCAAATGCTCAAGCGCAGCCCAATGCCACTTGCTGTGTGAGGATCCTGGTACAGAGCTCCCAGTTCCTTCTCCAGCACCAAGTCTGTCTGCCGGCACAACATCATTCTTCTTTCCATGATGATGATGGACTAGACTTCTAAACTGTAAGCCAGCCCCAATTGTTTTCCCTTTATAAGGGTTACTGTGGTTGTGGTGTCTCTTCACAGCAATACAATGCTGACTAAAATGGATTCCCACTATCTGGAAGCACTTTCTCCTTCTATCAAAGGTGACCATCTGCCACTGTCTTGAATGTTTCCTGTCATTCACCAAAAACTGGCACCTAGATCTTTGGACACTCTATCTGAATTCATAGAGCATGAGTTGGCAAAGTGACCCTGTGCCTTACTTGCTGCATTCCTTGGGTCACTCAACTCTCACAGTCACATTCTAGATAGCACTGTCTTTTAGAACAAGTTTAACCTTAAAATCATAACTTATTTAGACCACTTTCTGAATAGATACATTACCCATGCTTCCAACCTAGCCGTTCTCCCTTTCCAAACCTAACAGGTTTCCATGCTGCCTGGTTCCGGGACTGTAGCTTATCCTTTGCTGGGTCATTTTGAAGTATTATGAAAATACATCTGTGGTCCAGAAATATCTTAAAAGCAGGGGCTTTCCTCATCCTGAAAGCAAGACCACTGTCTGGCACATAAAAGATTGGCAAGTCTAAATGGACACTCTTAAGAAATGGTGGATAGAGCCCTGTGCTGTGTATTTGAGGACCATGTAAAACTGAATGAAAATGGGTTCTAACTCAAGGAAAGCTAGATACCAGTAGAAAGGTAAGGAAAATGAATTGCAAACTCAGTTTCAAAAAGGCATGTAAGAGGGATGGGATAAATATATAGTTTGGTTGGTATAATATTTGCCTAGCTTACATGAATCCCTGGGTACCATCACCACCACAGTGGGACATGCCTGTTATCCCAACACTGGGAGGAGGGTGAAAATAGAAGAAACAGATGTCCAAGTTCATCCTTGGCCATATAGCAAGTTTGAATATTTTGAGTTAAAATGTAAGTTTAATTAAAATATACGTTTAAAAAGAAAATATGCAGGGCCTCAAACTTCTGCTTTGTCCATTAAATAACAGAGTACAATTCCTATGGGACTGTGGGAATGGCTAGCCAGAGAAAGGCACAATTTCTGTGAGGTGTCAGAGTAGCTTTGCAGAGGCTATGAGCCCTGTCCTCACCTAGCAGAAGGTGGCGATTTGGATGTAGAAGTAAATGTGGATCAAGGAGCAGGGACTATAAGGAAGACTGCACAAAGCTGAGTCTGCAGGGCAGGAATTGCTGCTTTCCTGAGAGTTACAGAGACATAAAGAGAAAGCAACTGGGCAATCTTCATTTTAGACCAACAGAATTGTCGATTTGAATGTTATTTTTGTAGAGAGTACACAGAGGTTCAGTTACTTGGCATCTAATTTATCAATTAAGCCTCAAGACACATGCCTTTCTTCAAAAGAATATTTCAAGGACCAAACAAAACCGCTTTTTAAAAAACAAAGCCTTTTCATCCACGATGATAGTTATTTATTATTTCTACTTAAGCTTACTTTTTTTTTGTATCAACATGGTCATTGTTTCCTATGACAAAGCGATAAACAGGTTTGTATGTTTTTCAAAGGAAAGTAAGGCCAAACAACAAAGATGGGAATTGTTTTCAATTCTTTAAGTCCTTTAGATGATATTGTATTTCCATGAACATATTTTCCTGTTATTGTAAATTTATACTAAGTAAATAATGATGGCATTAGCTGGCATTCTTCGTGTGCGTTTGATCATCATTTTCAAAAAGCAACTGCCAGGACAATTTCCTACCAGACATCACTTAACTGAGAGACTGCAGGTGTTAAAGGCAATTAAACCATCGTTATTTAAGAAGCACAATGAAAATTACCCACTTTTTTGTTAATAAGTGTACAGCATACACAGAGCACACATTTCTTGAGGTGCAGTATATCATATAGCATTTTATTTTTTTATGATTATAATCACATCATTTCCCTTTTCGCTTTTTTTCCTGCAACACCCCCCCCCCATGTACTCTACTTTGTTTTCTCTCAAAAATACCAATTGGGTTTCTTGGAACATGTATTGCAGGTAAATGCATAGACACACGACACACACACACACACACACACACACAGAGAGAGAGAGAGAGAGAGAGAGATTTTAAAAGCCCCCTGGGTCAGAAATTTACTCCAGAATTGTGACTGTCATTTATTATCTGTGTGACCTTGGGCAAGTTACATAACCACTCTGAAACTGCTTCTACAGCAATAAAAAGTAGCTATAATAGCATTCAGTTCATAGGATTGGTGTAAGATATAACACACAAAATACACTAAGAGCTTAGCATAATGCCTAGAACATAAAACCTGCTAAATAACTGATAGCTACATTTTTTATTGCAGACAAAACTATGTTTTGTAGTAATTCTGTTTTATGTTATAGATTTGTATTTACACGGAACACACATTTTTAGATATAGTTATATAGATGTAGGTATGAGATTGAATGGTCTGGGTGGGGTTGCAGCTCAGTTAGTGGGTGTTTTGCTAGCATACACAACACTCTGCTTTGATCTTTATCCCTGCTGCTGAGCAAACCAGACACAGTGCTACTTACCTTTCATCCCACCACCCTTGAGAGAGAAGCAAACCGATCAGAGGTTTAAGGTCATCCTTAGCTACATAGCAAGTTCTAGGGTTTAAGGCTCCTCTGGAATCAACCAGATTATTGTTAAAAAATGATAATAAAAGATTCAAAAGATGAAATTGAATTGTTAGTCTTTTTAAATTTTATCTTTGTCTTCATTTTTTTTTTAATTTTTCAAAACAGGGTTTCTCTGTGTAGGCCTGGCTGTCCTGGAGTTTGCTCTGTAGACCAGGCTGGCTGACCTTGAAGTCAAAAGATTCACCTGCCTCTTTCGTCCTGTCCTAAGTGGTAGGATTAAAAACCTGCCCCACCAGCAGTTGTCTTCATTGTTTCTCTTAAATTCCTGTGTGCTTCTGGTCACTTTCCATCAGAATACAAGTAAACTGTTGCCAGATTTGGGACAATTGCTAGTTCTGGGATACTTCTAAGGCCAGCCTGGAGCTATCAGATGTTTCTCTATTAAAGGTGGATCAAGCTGGAACTTTTCCAAAGCATTCTTCTTTTTAAGCTCTTGAAACAGGCTCATCTTCCCACCTCTGACATTCGGTGTCAAACCAAAGTGGCATTTACTCACCCCTGATCCGATCCTCATGCCAGACTGGACAGTCCCAACCAAAGTACACAGACAAAACTGTGAGATCCTTGACGCCATTGGCACGGGTCCCAATCCCCAGTGAGGGTATACATTTCTCCCTCCCCCCTGAACAGAGAGCTTTGTTAGCATGCTGGGGAGACTGGCAAAGCATAAATTATTGAGCCTCCTGCCCCTGCCTTTGCTTTTAAGAATACCATGCATATTTTTATGACCTAAATACATTACTAAATGAAGCAAAGGGGACAAATGTTGGGGAGAATTTACATTTTTCTTTCCTGTCTCAGTCATGAGCCCTCAAAAGCTTATGACAGTTCCACTCTTCCCAACTCAAATATAAATCATGGATACCACTTGGCCAAACTCTGCCCCTTCAAGAAAATCATGTAGACATATTGAGAAGCCCTGTCCCAGTGCATTGGGGAAAAAAAAAATCTCTGGTTTTCAAAGCAGAGTTGAAGTTGGCTCAGCATTTGCTGAGTGCTGAGGCTGTGAGACTCTTCTCTATTTGCAATGAGGGCAATGTAAAAATGAAGATGTGATCCATCACTACCTTCAAGAAGCAAGGCAAACAGACTTTTGGCCTAAACTGGACTGCATTGCTCCTCACCAGATTAGATAACATTTGCTTCAGTCCTGAATCCCCTGTATCATGTTATTTTAATGATGATGAAAGGAAAATGGAATTTAGACCATGAGAGAGGAAAACTTGGGAAGAGAGCAAGCACATCTACCTTAGTTAATCAAATCATGGCAGACATGAGGTTTAGGCAACATGGCAATTAAGAACAGGGGCTTGGGGTCGGGCATTCATAACACTAAATGTATAATGTACACACACACACACACATATATATATTTATGTTATCTTGAAAATATGACAACTAAACTCTCTTGGAAAAAGAAAAAGAAAAAAAGGAAAATATGACAATTACTGTGAGCCTGGTGACTTTCTATAAAATGAGATTGTCGTGAGGCTGAAATGAACTCATGCAGGCAAACTGCCTTGCTTAGCACATAATGAGCACGTAAGAGTCTTAACTATTAATAGTATTATTAGAAACACGGGAAGCCTTTCTAGAGAAATAGATACAGTGTTTCAAAGCTCCCTTCAAGAGGCACTCATGGTAGCACATACCTCTAATCCGAGCTCTGTGGAGGTGGTATCAGGAACATAAAGAATTCTGGGTGAACTTTGTTTATGTAAAGAGTGTAACACCAGCATGGGCTACAAGAGACTTTGTCTGAGAGAGATGGGCGCGCAGGGGGAGGGGGTTCAGAAAAGCATGATAGAAGTCCTCTTCAATAAAAGTTGCTTCTTTCGGAGTTATTGCAAGAACAAGTAGTAGCTGGTCCCCAAAATTAAGTTCAGGGTCAGAAAACACAAACAGAGAAGCACTGAATTTCCACACATTAAATAGAGTGTATACAAGGTTCTTGCCCGGGTTAATGCATCCTGGTCATCACAACAGTGATTTCTAAAGACCCTTAGTTCTTGGTGCAGGTGCTGTCCCTAAATAACCTACTTATGGGTTCTGCCATCCGCACTGTATTTCCATCTGTTTCTAGATTGTGGCTAGATATCAGAATATACTTGTCCTTTCCTCTCCTTTCTCTTGTCTCCTTCCCTCCCTTCTTCCCCTCTCTCCCTCTCTCTCCTTTCTCTCCCCTCTCCATCTCTCCCCTCCCTTCCCCCTCTCTCCCCTTTCTCCTCTCTCTTCCTTCTCCCTCTCTCCCCTCCCTTCTCCCTCTTTCCCCTCTCTCCCCTCCCCTCTCACTTCATCCTTTATTGTGCAACATACTTCATATTTAAATATGCAGTCCCAGTACCATATTCCTGTACATCTTGGGAGACAGGCCAGTACCTTAGAAGTAGGTAGCATACACTCTCCATTGAATGTTAATGAACAGCATAGAAATCTGGTTCACAGAGCTCCAGAGGAGAGCGAGGTTGAAGTGGTTCCTGTATGTAAGGTCTCCAGATGTTACCCACTCACGCAGAGCACAACCCGATGTCTTTACTGTGCTTTACAAGACCCTTGAGTCAGCTGCTCCTTCCCAGCTCCACAGCTTTATCTTCCAAGATTCTCTAGTCCAGCCACAAAACACCCCTCCTTTCTTTCCGACAGGCCAAGCATGCTATACCTAGGGAGGGGTCTTTGTCGTGGCTATTCTTTCTCTTTGGACATCCCCCCAATCTTTGCATGGCTGACTCCTTGTCTTTGCTTAGGCTTCCATTCAATGTGTCCTCGTCACAGAGGCCTTCCCTGACCCCTTATTTAAGGAATCTGCCCCTGTGCACCTTCCTGTCACTTTCTATCACATCGTCTTCTTAGATTGTCTTCATAGCTCACCATTCTCCGTCAATTTTTCCTTCCAGCTTTTGGGCCGTTGCTTATGCTAATTGCTGTCTCCTGTGTTTCCCCCTTCTCTTCAGGTCACTCTTTTCTCAATGGTTGGGTCTCACCTGGGCTCACCTCCTAAAAGGGACCTCCCTGATCACTAGACAGAACAGAAGCCTGACAGCACCACCTGCTCCACCCCCGTGGCTCCTGCTTGTTACTTTCCCTCAGAACAGGTAGGTAGTCTTCAACATTAATGTATGCATGTCTTCCCTTTCTCTCCCCAGCCCAGGCTGAAAGCACAGTGAGATGAGTTCCTTCTCCCCACTTTGTTCAACAACAGCCCTCCCAGAGGGACCCCCCAGGATTGTAAAAAAAATCCTTCATATGTTGAGATTTTAATAACAACACAGAATCCAGATATTTCTTTCTCATGTTTGAACTTCTCTATAACCTAAACCCATCTTTATCTGGCCAATCCTCCTCCTCCTCACTCACCTTTACCCAAGTCAGGGTCAAATTAGATCTATGATCTCACACTCTTACCTGCAAACTCTTCCATGTTCACATAGCATGATCTTTCAGCTACCACAATATGGTAGGCATCATTGTTATTCATTTAGCAAACATGGCTATTGAAGCTAACAGATATTGAACATTTGCCTCAGCATAGCACAGCTAGTACAAGCTCCAGCATGATTGCCCTCCAAAGCCTTTTCTACTCCAGAACCTATAGTCTTAAGTATTACATGTACCAGCAACATAGCAGAAAAGGCGATGTGTAAGAGGCTAGAAAGGAGAGCTTAAGAGGCAAGGCCAGGGTGCTGGAGAGATGGCTCAGTGGTTAAGAGCACTGACTGCTCTTCCAGAGGTCCTGAGTTCAAATCCCAGCAAGCACATGGTGGCTCACAACCATACATAATGAAATCAAATGTTCTTTTCTGGTGTGTCTGAAGACAGCTACAGTGTACTCACATATATAAAATAAATAACTAAATTAAAAAAAAAAAGAGGCAAGGCCATCAGCTAATTTGAGTTTGTCTGAAATCCATACTGAGGTTTGGGTAATCTTGGTTTCCCAGTTTAATTACAAGCCATGTACCATTTCACTTACAAACCGGGAATGAACAAATTAATAGCGTTCAAATACAACAATATTTGGTCAAAAGAGTAAGAACATTAACAAACCATGGTGGGACAACTGTAATCTCAGCACTTGGAGGCAAAAAGATTAACAGTAAACAACAAACAAACAACCAAATGAAAGCAGGCCAGGTGGCTAGGCTCATTACATAAAGGTGCTTGCCTGCAAGCTTAAGGACTAGATCCCCGGGTCTCACATGGTGGAAGGCAAGGGGAGAACAGATCCTTACATGTTGTCCTCTGTGATTTCCAAGGAAATGCCATTTGGGGCATGCACATGCACACATACAAAATAAATAAATAATTATAATACAATTTTATAAAGTGAAGAAAAAATGAAATGCAGTGCCTCGAGGAATTTAAAGAACAATGATAACACATGCAGTCATTGAGGGCAGAAAAGAAAAGGTTGGGAAAAGCTTTAAGGATGAGGAAGAAACAAGGCAGTACAATAGGTAAAAGGGACCTTGCAAACCCAGGGGCCTGAGTTCAATACTCGGAACCCACATGCATGTGCACACAATAATAAATAAAAGAAAAGAAAAAAGATTCAAAGTGTATTACACACACACACACACACACACACAAACATAGATATACGTACACCTTTAGGAACAGATGGATATTGGTTAGGAAAATGACAGACAAGCATTTCTGACCTGGATGTGGTAGTAGACACCAGTAACCTCGGTTCTCAGGAGGCTTAGGGAATAGGATCACTATGGGTTCAAGGTCATCCTGGATTATATAGTGAATTCAGGGGATGAGCCCATCTCCAAAGGGAGACTGTAACTCCAAGAGAGAGAGGGAGGGAGGGGAGAGGGAGAGCGAGAGGGGGAAGGAGGGGGGAGGGAGAGGGGGAGGGAGAGGGGGAGGGAAGGGGGAGAGAGATGAT
>NC_067495.1:135183824-135198824 GCF_947179515.1 Apodemus sylvaticus | reverse complement strand
AAAGGAGGGAACTTCCAGAGCCGTGATGATATATTAAATTCCATCCCAGGCTCAATAAACTATGACTTATAAGGCTTGTAAAATCTTTACAGGGCTCCTGACAGCTCCGCATGTGCCGATGGCCAGAAGAATGGAACCTTTTGCAAACCATCTGTTAAAGCATGCATCTTGGCTAGAACTGCTCTGTGTACCCATGACAACAAAAGCCAGGGCAATAGAGTCCCCTGAGGCTTGACAGAGGGAGTAAGTGCAGGGGTCAGCATAGTGTAGGGCTGCTTATGAAAGGGGTATCTTGTCAGGGCGTCCATCTTTTAAGATGTGTTTCTGACAATCATCCATATTGGATGAAAGAGGCCTAATTCTAATCATGCCTGAGCAGTGTGACTCACAGCTCTCTTCACCACATATTGAGTTACGCTGCAGGTCTACTAGACAACAGAAACTTTATAACTTCTGACATGAGCATGAGTAGGTTTCACTGGCTAGGCTCAAAGTTTCTTAAAACTTTTAAATAGAGAAAAAAATGAAATTTCATGGAAAAGCAAATGGTTCTCCATTATCCAAGACAGTCGCAGATTAGGGCACCATTGGAATTTCCAAGAAAAATACTGAGCTTTGCTTTAGAAACCAAGTGTTTGTGGGGCGTAAGTATCATCTCTCCTGCTTTGCCCACCTGACCCCTGACAGTGTTTCATTTGTCCCAGGCTGGCATCTGATTCAAAGTGTTGCCAAGGACAACCTTCGTTGCTTCCACATGGGGTTGCATGCAGTGATGGGGAATGTAAGCATGGCAGCCCTCCCGAGTAAGCCCCATCGCTTGCCCTCGCTTTCACCTTTGCAGTGCTATTTATCTATGATTATGAGGATGGAATTTGAGTATGGAAATAAAAAGAATTGCAATGACACTTTTTTTGCCGCTCCCAGATTTTATTGACCGGTTCACTTTCAAAAGACTCTATCACATAAGGAAAAGAAACACATTCAGTTGGGGGCCCTGGAACCAAAGTCAAAGCCTTCCATTCTATGAATTTCAAGCCAAACCCTCAGAATTGTGATGGCCAAGAAACAGTGGCACCACCTTCCCAACCATTCACTGAATTTGACTACTTTCTAAAAAATACTGAGACAGGAAAAAGTTATTTTTGCTCTGTCTGATGGCAGGTGCAGGACAAGAGTTGCATTAGCCCCCTATCTCACATGACTTGAGACAAATGGGAAACAACCAAATCTCCATGCTCCCTCGAGGGCCACACACCATGGCTGGTGTAAGCTGGGAGTCCAAGGGTGAAGTGCACGTTCTCTCAGTTCTCTCAGAGTACAATAGAGCCCAGAGACAACAACCAGTCAAGGGTAGAGAGATAAAGGTTAGAGTACAAAGTACAAAGGGGAAGCAGATAAGGGTCTGTGGTTAGGGCTTAGTGAGAGAAAAACACCAGCAAGCCAACACATCCAACACAGACTGATAGAGTCCCTAGAAGAAAAATAGTACAGAGACAAAACAAACAAGCTCATATATTTCTTCACCTGGGAAAGATGGGAAAGGTGCCCTTTAAGCATGCTCTGATGGACTCAGTGACCAGTTAAATAATCGATAGTCCAGGATTCCAATATACCTGCAATAAAAATCTATCACCTTCAAGTGACCAAGATCTTGTGTGTGTGTGTGTGTGTGTGAGTGTGTATGTGTGTGTGTGTCGCATCTTTGTGTGGAGGATATGTACATGTGTGTATGTATGTAGACCATGGTCAACTTCATATGTTGATGTCAGGTGCCATCTACCATTTTGTTATGGGGCACGAGGTGGAGGGTGTGTTGTGGTTGCTGAGTCATGCTTGGAACTTGTCAAATAGCCTGGGCTAGATGATCTGGTGAGCCCCAGCTATTCCCAGGCTCCTTCCTCAGCCTTAGATTACAAGTGTCAACCACCACGCTCTGCTTTTTTTTTATTATTATTATTTTAATTTTACAGTTGCTAGAGATTGAGCCAAGCTCCTCCAGCTTGCTAGGCAAGTCCTTGCCTGGCTAAGCCATCTCCCTACTTGATGAAATGGTCATACTCTGAGCACTAAAGGGTTAAACCTCATTTCTGCCAGTCCTTTTAAGGTTCTTAAAAATCCCAGGGGAGGAAGGACTCTAATCCTGCATCATAGCAGTGGTCGGAATGCTTTAAAGGGAGGAAACTAGGAAACATCAAAGACAGGGTGTGTTTCTGGGTGAGTGGAAAGAGGCGTGAGTTGGAGACCCAGCTTCACCACTAACTCATCACATAACTATATAATTAAGTCTGTGGTCATCAGGATAGTTGAAGTTTCACTCAGACTCAGTTTCATGATCTGTAAAATGGTAATCTTGTCTGCCTCACAGTGTGTTTTCAAGGAATGATTGGACCGACCCAGAATGGAGTTTTTGCAATCTCTGAAGCCCCCAGATACAAGTGGCAGCTATTGTTTCCTGGAAAAGGAGGGCTGGCAGGAGGTCAGGGGAGCAATCAGGCTTTATTCTTTGTGCCCTTTTGCAGAGAAGGCAGTCGTTTTCCTGATAAAACAAGTGGGGGCCCGCACAGCCTTCTCCACAGTCCATGCAGAGAGTAAAGGCAAAGCAGTTCCTTGTGTGGTCAGGCAGTCCGGATGTGAGAGTCCATGGATGCTGAGTTCTGATCTTTTGGTCTGGAGGGAGCACAGTACACAGGAAAACATATCTAGACTTGGAAACACTAAGAGCCCAGTAAGAGCAATTGTCAAAGGAAGGAGTAGCGCCTGGGAGAGCAGCAGCAGCAGCAGCAGCCTGTGTAGAGCAGGCAGTGAAGGATCTGTGGAGACCAGGAAGAAAGAAAGCACAGTTCTACCAGAGGGGACAGACAGCATCATAACACGGCCAACACAACAGTTTGGGAGCAAGAAACCTTGATCCTTCAGTCACATCACACACTCTTCCAAGTGACAAAGTGCTAGTTATCAATTCCCCCTGGAATTGGTGGCTTCCCTTCCTGCCTCAGTCACTTTGAACTTGAAAGTGTCACACCTGCTTAGGCAAATAGGATATAAGTGTATGATGTACACTGCAAACAAACACAAGTTTTACAGGCCTGAATATTTTTTTTTGTCCCATTCCCTCTTAAAATTCATATGTTGAAATCTGGACATGATAGCCTTAGGAGGTAGATTCTTTGAGAGCTGGTGAGGTCATGAAGATGAACCCTTACAAATGGGATTTGGGACAGAGGCCAGAGCATGTTCATTCATTCTATGTGAGGATGTTGTGGAAAGGCACCCTTCATGAGCCAGAAGGCAGCCTGCCCCACATACTGAATATGTCACTACTGGGATATTAGACTTCCAGGCTTCTCAATATGAGGAACAATTTTTTTATAAGCCCAGGAGAATCTTGCTTTACGAAGAGAGTTGAACTTGTGTAATTGGCTTCTACTTATCTTATTCCTTTCTTGTGAAAAACAGTATACCCCATACCGTGGCTACTCTTTCAAGATGGGTTCCAGAATTGTGGGCACAAGCCCAGCTAAGCTGGAAAGAGCCCAACAGATTCAGAACAGAACTTCTGCCTTCATGTAATCCAGACAGGAGATTAGTAGGTGTTTTTGGTGACTGTGTCTGTGGAAGAAACTGAATTTAAGTCTTCTACATACCAAGTACATTATCAACCACTGCAACCTGCCTTCTATGGGTATTTAATATGGTCATCACCATTTTTGTGTAGCCTCTACACTATGTTTTAATTTTTTTTTAATTATGAGAAACACATCAAAAGAAAAATATTATAACATGGCCCACAACAACTATATGAGATAAATATTTTCATGCCTAACAATGAATTTTATTGGAACATTGCTGGGTGCTTTTTGTGTTATTCATTGAGGACAGGATCTTATTATGTGTCTCAGGTTGGCCTTGAATTCCTCCTCTTCCTGCCTCAGCCTCTCAAGTACTAGGATTGCAGCTATACACCATCACACACAAGTTTGCAGTCATGTCTGTATATTTATATGATGTACATGATGAAGATAGAGTTAGGTAGCTGAGACAAAGCTTGTGTATGATATGAAATTGAAAAATTCTGTGACCCTTTAAGGAAAACAAATGGCAGACAGTTTTAAGACTGAAAATATTAGAGTTGTTTGGTATCTCGGCAAAAGGTGACTGATATAGTCAGGAGCTTAAAGTTGCAAGCTTCTGTCTCCAGGTCTGCTAAATGGGTAGGACGTCGGAGCCTGGCAAATACAGAGGCAGAAGCTCGCAGCCAACCATTGGACTGAGGTCAGCAGTCCCCAATGGAGGAGATGGGGAAGGGACTGAAGAAGCTGAGGGGGTTTGCAGCCCCATGGAGAGAGCAACAGTGTCAAAGGGCCAGCCCCCCCAGAGCTCCTGGGGACTGAACCACCAACAAAAGAACACACATGGAGGGACCCATAGCTCTGGCCACATATGTAGCAGAGGATGGCCTTGTCGGACATCAGTGGGAAGAGAGGCCCTTGGGCCTGAGGGGGTTCGATGCCCCAGTGTAGGGGAATGACAGGGCGGGAGGATGGGAGTGGGCAGGTGGGTGAACACCCTCACAGAGGCAGGGAAGGGGGATGGGATAGGGGGTTTCCGAAGCGGAGACCTGGAAAGGGGAAAACATTTGAAATGTAAATAAAGAAAATAAATATCCAATTAAAAAAAGAAAGAAAGAAAAGCTTCATTTGGATTTTAGAATGTTAAATCTTAGCATATGGAAAGCATTTCTGATACGGCCCAGCACATAGGAGGTATTCGTGATAATGGTTAAGGATTGCCAGCTTTATTCAGTAAACACGGAAGGAAGGCAGACAAACCTAGGAAAGGAAAACAAGATAAAGCCAAGACAGACTACAACAGAATGGAGATACTGTCCCTAATCCCCTACAGCTAGACAATGACCTGGATAAGGTACTTACACAAAGGTAGCTCCTACACAACATGATGGGAATGGATTGTAAAGAGGAGTCTAACTGCTTGATAAATCTGTTCCTAAATCATCCATGAGGGTTAGTTTCACAGTCAGATCTCAATATCCACCACCTCTTTTTTTTTTCTCAAGTCACAGAAAGAGACATTGTCATTAGAACTTCTAAAAAGACATTGTCGAAGGCAAAAATGTCGTCATTGACCATCCATCTGGTCTATCTGCACTGTGAGTCAGCTGATAATCCATTTGGCCCTCTCCTATTTGGTGATCAGACTTGGTGAGTGGGCAAGATGGCTAACAGAGCCGAAGGGGGATGGTCCATGCCCATTGCTTGAAGACTGGAAGTGCACCTAGAGCTCTGTGCCTAGAATACTGTATATAAGCCATTCCAGATTAGCGCTGTTCCTTAATCTCATGCCCGGGTGCTTCGACATGGTGTTGTCAGAATGAACCATGCCCTTAGCTTGTTCTCTCCAGAGGAAGAGAATGACACAGAGGTTTGAATGACAATAGAGAATGTCTTCAGAGCCCTTTGGATGCTGGTGAGAGGAAAGGAAATGAAAAGTGTTCAGAAACAAATAAAAGAGCTGCTCTAGGGCTAGAGAGATGGCTCAGTTGGTTAAGAGCACTGACTGCTGTACTGAAGGTCCTGAGTTCGATTCCCAGCAACCACATGGTGGCTCACAACCATTTGTAATGAGATCTGATACCCTCTTCTGGAGTGTCTGAAGACAGCTACAGTGTATGTACATAAAATAAATAAATAAATCTTAAAAGAAAAAAAAAGAGCTGCTCTACTTCTGAAGCCCTAAGAGGCTTTCCTAAAAATCAAATTAATTTTCTGTCTGCTTCTCTGTCTCTTTCTAGCTCTCTCATTTCTCTCCCTCTCTTCCCTCCCCTCCCTCTCCCTCCCTTCCCCCTCTCTCTTCCCCATCTCTCTTTCCCTCCACCTCCCCTCCTGCCTCCAGTGGCAAGCATGTATAGTCAAATCACCTGACTCAACTTCACATTTTCCCTGGCGTAATCTATATGAGGAAGAATATTGAAAAGTATTCCCAAAGTAGTTGAGTTTGAGTTAATTACTTACTTTATTCAACTTCCACAGTTCTAAAACTGAAGTGTCTCATAGGTGATCTGTTGAACGCTAGATAATGTGGAAATACTTTAGTCACTGGTCAAATATTTTGTTCTTTGCTGCCTTTCCATATGTGAAACCCATTAGTTGCTACGGCTGCCGCTGTGTTGCTGTAAAGTGGGAAGCAGAGTGCTCTTCTCAGAAATATTAGATACTCCAAAGTTTCTTTGGAAGCTCACCATTCAGAGCATCTGTAACACAAGGCTGGAAAGTCAGTGGTACCTCTCCCCTGACACTTGCTGTGAGGAATTTATCAGGCTCTTCTGAATCTACTAAATCATCTTGACGGCTCTCCTCAGCCTTTTCAAAAGCACGTGCGCCATTTTGTCATGGAGATCACCTTCTTTCATTTTTGTAAAGAGTCTAAACAAGTCCCTTTCCCCCCAAATAAAAAGCTACCAAGCAATTTGTGCCTAAGGAGAAACACATTTTCAACAAGTCTCCTTTCCCTCTCTGTGGCCATCAGAGGACTGTCTTCCTGGAGCCATGCGGGTAGCAGGTTCCCTTGTCCTAGCTTCAGGCCTCCTCCGCTCCTCCTCAGAAGCATCATCCTTCTTTTTAACCCAGGTTTTCTTCTTTCTTTCTTTCTTTCTTTCTTTCTTTCTTTCTTTCTTTCTTTCTTTCTTTCTTTCTTTCTTTCTTTCTTTCTTTCTTTCTTTCTTTTGTATTTTATTTTGGTTTTTTTGGATTTGTTTTTTTTTTCGAGACAGGGTTTCTCTGTATAGCCCTGGCTGTCCTGGAACTCACTCTGTAGACCAGGCTGGCCTCAAACTCAGAAATTCGCCTGCCTCTGCTTCCCAGAGTGCTGGGATTTCAGGCGTGCGCCACCATCGCCCGGTTTAACCCAGGTTTTCTGATTATCCATTTCCTTTTCTGTCAGCAATAGCTTGGGTAGAACCCCCAGCATTTTACTATTTCTTTTTTACTTCTTTCTAGATAAACCATTTCAAAAATATAATGCCTTTCCTGCTTTGTATTTTCGGTTTTTTCCCTGAAGATGGGAATGGACTTTTGAGAAAGGGTTTCTCTGTGTATAGCCCTGGCTGTCTAGGAACACACTCTCTAGACCAGACTGGCCTAAAACTCAGACATTTACCTGCCTCTGCGTCCTGAATGCTGATATTAAAGGGGTGTGCCACCACCACCAGTCTTGTCATCCAGTTCTTGCCATCCCCATCTTCATGTGGATAGCGTTCAGGCAAGGCAGAGAGTTCTCACTCTCCTTGCCTGCATCCAGCACCCTTCATGGCTGCCCCTCCACAGTGCTCAAAGCCCTATACCTCCTTGTTCCCACCAGAGACCAGAGCTCCTCCCCCTTGTCACTGATGTTGTCACCATTAATTCCTGTCTCTGACTCAGTTGGTTAGGAGTTCCTTAAGAACAGATGCCCCCCCCCCCCTTATTTTTCTCTGTAGTCCCAGAACATCAGATTGTCTGGCATGTGGCAGATGCTCTGTACATATTTGAGAAACAAAAGAATGAATTCAGATATTCACAAAGTATACTGAAACTCTTCTATCAGCTCCCTAGATCCCCTGAAAGAAGTGGGTGGCTCAGTGTGAACCAAAGGGAATTGCAGTCTTGTGAGTCTCAAAAAGCCCTCTTGAGAAATTCCTGGTTCGCTGTGATGACCTTGGCAAGAACGACTGTTAAGCAGTGAGTTAGTGGGGCTGTTGGTATAGAAACTTTATTGCTTGCTAGGCAATTGCAGTTCTATCACACACACATACTAGTATCTTCCTGTGTTCTGTACCTGAAGACATATAGGAAATGTGTTCATATTCCTGTTGGGATTAAGTCTGTGAAGGTTCTATCTTCCTGTCTTTCAGATTTTGCTTTATATATTCTGGCCCTGAACATATGACCATTGTCCACTCAACTGTCTATGTCACTAGCAGTCCAAGTCATATCACCTCCTTGATCCTCTTTTCAAATCATTCATGTCCCTGACTTTGACTGTATCAGAACAGGAGCTGATGATTCTTGTAGTGTCGGAGATGGTAGTACACAGGTGGCGACAAAGTGGGGGTTCTCAGTAGTCTCAACTGATTGTCCTGGTATGAATGTAACATTATCAATATCTACCCAGTTCTTAGAATACTGAACTACAATAAAGTAGCCCTTCCCTTTGTTGGAGAAAATCTCTCTTCCTTATGGTCTCATTTGTACCTATGCATTACATTGGGCTCTTACACAATGTAACCAACTCTGCATGTGTATTATTCAAACAATTGATAACCTATAAGAGGTTTGAAACGGCTGGGTTGCACACTGTTCTTCTAACCTATCCCCACCCTCAAACACCACACACACACACACACACACCTCTTACCTGTTTTCTCTTAATTGGTGTGACCTTCAGCAAACTAATTTTATCATTAACTTAAGAAAAAAAAAACAAATTGGATATCAGTTCTATTGCCCAAAACTTGCATAACCAATCAAATATTTGGCTGAGACTTGTTCTGCTTATATACGAGGTGGTGAAAACAAAATGAGGGTGTGAGGCACTTTGGGAGTTGTGCAAAATGTCTGAGGCCAATAAGGTACCACTGCGTAAATTACTCCTGCAGTATGCCTCACGCAATGGAGTCCTGGAAGCTTTAATGAAGAAAAGTTTTGTTTTGTTTTTTCTGAGACTGCCAGTTTACTCAGAGGAATAACTTCCCCAGGTTAACAACAATTAGCATGCAATCACTTTTACAGAAAGGGAATATTTTATCCTATATCATGTCTAGTGTTTAATTGCCCACATACTACTGTGAAGCCACCGAAATGAAATACATTTGCAATTCATATTAACTATCTAGAGTAAGAACCCAGGATCAATATAGGAGATGAGATTTGATGTTTGAGAGGGCTGTTTCTTTATTTAGAGGACAGGGTGCCTTTAAGTGATCCAGGAGACTGGATAATATGAACTCATTCCAGATTAAAATTAATGATTTGATCACACCCACCAGATCAACTAAGAAAGTATTTACACATAGTGCAATAATGTTCAAATGAATGACCTCCCTGTGTGTGATTCTTATCTGTCTGTCAAATCTGTCAATTTCATCTCAAAGGAGATCATAAAGGAACAAACAGAGTGGACTAAAGCTAAATTCTGGGAGTTCAATTTCGTTTAGGAACTAAAAAGGGGTCAGTATTGCTAGAAAATGGAGAACAAGCTAAAAAGCAGGAGCATGTGGCTGCGGTGGTATCTGCGGTTATTTCTTTTTCTTGTTAGAATATTAGAAACTATACTCTAGAGGCTATAGATCTTGCTTTCTCAAAGAACATTCCTGCTCAGATTAGAATGGATGAGAATGTAAACATGGAATTTAGAGTGTAACCCAGTGGGAAAGTGTGTTTAGCATATGCGAGACTGTGGAATCCACCACCCATAAAAACAACAAAAACTCAGGAAGAAGCAGGCTTATCAGTTGTCTAAGTGACAGATTATGGTAGCTTAGGCTGCTGATAATGAACTGGAGATGATAAAAAGGAAATGGATTCATTACACTTCTGAGATGACGTGTCTTTTCAGAGTGGAATGCAGAGAGTAAAGTCTGAGAAGGAACTATGGAGGCTGCTTCCAAGAAACTGGCTTAGAAGCTAATCCACTGCTCATTGTATTGAGCCAGGAAGTCCTGGAGATCCAAAACAGCAAAACAGCAATTTGGGGATAGTTTTCCAACGAAAAATGTTACCACTAAATCTCATCTCAGTACCAAAGCATCTAGGGCTAATTTCAAGATTGTAGTTCACTGTCCTTGATCAAGGTTTAACCAGAAATCCATTAAAGGCCTATTGCATGCCCGGTAGAATGGAAGAGAAAGGGAGCAGACACAAGTCTGGACAAGTTATCTAAAACTTTTCTAACAGACAGTTTAGTAACTTGCACTTTATTGGTGGTATGCAAGTTGGAAATAAAATAAAATCCATTCTACAGTTACAAATAACATTTGTGCGTTAAGCAACACAGTTCTTGCAGGCTGGTGGTGGCGTGCACCTTTAATAATTGCCCTGGGGAGGCAGAAGCAGTAGGATCTCTGACTTTAAGACCAGCCTGGTCTACAGAGTGAGTTCTAAGATAGCCAGGGCTACACAGAGAAACCCTGTCTTGAACAAACAAAAAACATAGTTCTTGATAAGAAAAAAAATCAAGAAAATTAGATAAAATACCTCGATAGAAGTTAAGTTGGATCATGGATTGGCTGTCAAGAATCAGGAAAATGATAAAACAACATGATATATGAAATAGATGAGTTATAGATGGATTTAAGTTTATGTCTGTTATCTCCAGGTTTGGAAACTAATTAAAAAGATTAGTATGAATTTGTGGCCAGCCTGAGTTCTAATAGTGAGTTCAAGACCATTCTGGAATACTGAGTGAGACCCTGTCACAAAAATTAAAACAAAATAAAACATTACACTATAGATGAATTGTTATGTTTCAAGATGAAAACTTACCACCACTTTCAGGTTTTTTTTCCTGATTACTCAATTTTTATATTAGGCAAGTGGTCCATTCTTTTCTAGGTCACATTTCTCCTCTTTGTACTGGGAGGGGTTCAATTTAATGATATCAGCGATTTTGTTTAACTCCATCACATTCTGGGTATATAGATAAGAGAAAGTTTAACTGGTAATCAAGGGTAAGAACACCTTAGGTTACAATAACAATCTTTCCCTAAAATAATAAGATGCAATATAATCATCATAAAATACTTACTTTAAATTACAAATTGCATAAGTCAGAGACAAAGAATTCTTAAGATTGATTTAATTTTTTGTGAATTGGTGTTTTGTGTACATGTGTGTCTTTTTGAGGATGCCAGATTCCCTGGACCTGGAGTTCCAGATAACTGTGAGCTGCCATTCTGGTGTTAGGCATCAAATCCAGGTCCTCTGCAAGAGCAGCAGCATTTTTTTTTTTTTTTTTGGTTTTTTTTTTTTTTTTCGAGACAGGGTTTCTCTGTGTAGCCCTGGCTTTCCTGGAACTCACTCTGTAGACCAGGCTGGCCTCCAACTCAGAAATCCACGTGCCTCTGCCTCTCAGAGTGTTGGGATTACAGGGGTGCGCCACCACCGGCCCGGCAAGCAGCAGTTCTTAACCACTAAGCCATCTTTCCAGCCCCACTACAAAGAAAGTTAAAACTATAGTATCTATATGTAATCCAGAGGGCAAGAAATCTATAGTGAAAGAGTAAGAATTTCTCAGTGTTTCTACAGTGTAGCCAGAAGAGAGTCTAGATAGCAAAGCACAAAAGTAAAGAATAGAGGATCTTTAGGACCCAGAGCTTGATTTTGGAAATATCCTAGAAATCCAATTTCTCTTCCTCTTCACTGTGATTCTCTGCTCACAGAGCTTCCAAGTAGTGGATTACATTACCAAGTGGGGTGCCTATCAGACAGCTGGTCTCAGTTATCAGCCCAAGAACCACTCTCATAGTAAACTAATTAACCAACTTTCTGATTTACATCTAATCTCTTGTGGCCTTTGTGAGAGGAAATTCTTTTGCTGGAACAAGAACATCCCTTTATGACAAGAATAGAATGTGTTTCTGTGCCCACGAGGATGGCGCCCAAACTGGAAGCCAAAGTAGTCTCAAAGGCAAAGAAACCACACATCCCCCAAAAGGCAACAAATATACCACTCAGTTAGAGTTCTTTTATATTTTGGTTAAGATGTAGCATGTCAGTCATAGTAGTTATTGTCATTTTCATTACATAGTGACAGGCTTTGGCCTTCATAGTTCAGTCATTCATGCCCAGCAAACCAATGCCATGAAGGAGCTAACAGTATCAACCCATTCCTCTGCAGTCTAGTCTGCACATTCCAATGGCACCCAGGTGATAGTACTAGTCAACTTGTGAGACTACCACACTGTAATAGTAAAACCTAACAGACAATTTTATCCTCAGCATAGAAAACAACTTGGCAGACATCACTCATTCCTCGTCACCATACTCCTATGAGCTAAGGATCACCCTTATTGCCTCAATGATAGGAAAACTTGTCCTATGTAATAGGAACGTGTGAGTCCATGCACTTGAACTCAGCAGACTTCCTCTTTTTTATTTAAATCCCATTTTTTCTTGTTTTTTGAAAGCAAAAGAATTATCTCACGCTTTCATTCCACTTTTACATATAAAGTGTCAAATAAGCACAGTGATTACTAGACAATGCAATTTAGAGCATTTTATTCGTATCTCTGGAATTTAAACCTCTATCATACTCAGAGAGTTGCAGTGATAATCATACTATGCCATCAACAAACTGAAGGTATTAGGAAAAGATCAAAGCATGTTTTTTTTGTACAATTCGGAATTACTTCTTCACAAAATGTTTTACTCTCAGATGTCAAAGCACTTGGTTCAGTTACAGCAAAAAGTGACAAAAAGGAAAGCCAATTAAGTGACATAGGGGAGGGGCTTCTGAAAACATCTTGTTTAAATCTGCAGTAAACATGTGCTTTCTAATTCTCTTGCTTACTGGGTTGCCTCTGAAAGAGTAAGAGCCCAACTTCCTGCTCCAGTGCATGACTTTTGTTCCATAGCTCGACTCAACTGGAACTTGCATTGTTTTTCTTTACAGAAAGACAAAAATAAAATGCTAGGAAGTGCAAATTCTTTAGGTTTGGTTTGCCTTTCTTCCTGTCTGTCTTTTTTCTGTCTGTCTGTCTTCCCTCCCTCCCTCCCTCCCTCCCTCCCTCCTTAACCTCCTTCCTTCCTCCCTCCCTCCCTTCCTCCCTCCCTCCCTCCCTCCCTTTCTTTATTTGAATGTAGAAAATTATACAGAAAGGAAAAATAAACTGATAATTTGATGTCTGGGCTCTGGGTTAGTGAGTCTGAAAGTACACAGGCTAATAAAATGTGCACTCAAACCAAGAGAAATCCAAACCAGAAGTTGGGCCATGGGGAGCAATTAAAATAGGAAAAGACCAAAAATAAAAATCTCATAGTAAGAAATGAGAACACAAAAGCACAATATTGCTCCAAACAGAATGATCACCTACCACAAGGACAGAATGCTTTCCAGGAACACTCTCCACTTTTCCGTACAATTTTCTCAGCTCAATTTTTAGAGAAAAGTTCAAAGTCTCCATTTTCCTGCTTGTCAGACAGGGTTCTCACACCTTGAAGAGAGGGAGTTCAAACTTGGTTTTTGAAGTGTCCATTTTGTCTGTTCCTTTTAACAATTAGCTACTTATTTAGGAGTGGATAAGGAAAGGGGAACAGGTCCCGCCCAGCACCCAGAAAAGAAAAGTGTGCTTCCAATTTTGAAGCTTTTAAGCTGCATGGTCTCAACTTCAATAAGCTCAGATTGTCTCTGCCTTAGGCCAAATCCATTTTAAAAAAATACAATTGATCCATCTTCAGGAATTCTTGTAAACCCTTCAGTAAAGAAAGCCAATAAGACCTTAGCAACTAAATACACTCTGAATCAGAAATGTACAATATTGAGATATGTTTTATATGCTCAAATTATACCATTTAGAACTAATCCCCAGTTGACCTTTGGCTGTTCCATTTGCAGAATTTCTTAATGGTTTTTAGATTTTATTTCATCACAATGAATTTCCAGATAACGAGAGAGACAGAGAGAAACAGACTATCCAGACACACACACACACACAGAGAAAGAGAGAGAGAGGGGGGGGGGGAGGGAGGGAGAGGGAGGGAGAGGGAGGGAGAGGGAGAGGGAGAGGAGAACAGCTACAGATTTAGTCACTAACTACAGAAGTTTAGTACATTGCAGCCAGGTATAAAACCTAAAGTTTTCAAGGAAACAGTGGCTTTCCCTGTGTGGTAGGTAGTCTTCCCCCTTTCTTCTGCTTACACACGTCCTCATTTAAAACTAACCAAAGAAGTGTGATCTGCCACCTCTGAGTGTCCTGGATCATACGAATGCTTGTTCAGAAGTACACTGAAGGGAGAATAGATTCTCAGATACCAAGAAATAGAGAAGGAAAATGAAACGAAGTGTTCAGGCATGCACACACACACACACACACACACACGCACACATACACACAATTCAGTCTGAATTTTTTACAAAATTACATTCTCATTAAAGCAAGAGTCACTTCAGTTTCATTCTTGGAAGGAAGAATATCAACATTTAAATTTATGAAAATTTCAAATATTTTCCTTTCCTTTTTTCAGAATCTACTTTTAGGGGAAAAGTAAAATATCCAATCTTTTTTTTCTAATAATGATAGAGTTACCTATTTAATTAAAAGACGAGTAATGTACCTTAGTTATGAGTGGCTAAACAAGCTGTGACATATACATAAACCAGAATGCTACTGAGCAGTACAAAGAAAGAAAGCAATATGAATGGAACTTGAAATATCATACTAAGTGAAAAAATCAACCTCAAATGACTCAATAGTTTATTCTTATTGTTGTTGTTGTTGTTTATCATCATCATCATCATCATCAAGTTTTTTGAGACAGGGTTTCTCTGTGTATCCCTGGGTGCCCTAGAACCCACTCTGTAGACCAGGCTGGCCTCAAACTCCAAGATCCGCCTGCCTCTGCCTCCTGGATGCTCGAATTAAAGGTGTGTGCCACCACACCAAACATAAGTTTACATTTTAAGACTCAGTCCATATGAATATCTAAAAAAAGGCAACATGAAAGTGTAGAAAACAGATGAATGGTTAACAGTGGCTGATGGAGGGGTAGTAATAGATTGCATAAAGAAACTGGATAATTCTGGGATGTCATAGAAATTCAGTTGATTTGGGTGATAGCCAATTGTCAAACCTCATAGAACTACAATGGCAAAGGATCATATATCCTCAAGGTACTCAGCACCCACCTGAGGCAGGAGTTCCTTAAAGGCAGGAGTCTGAGCCCATTGCCCCTAGCATAATATTAAAAATTCTCGCCAGGCCGTGGTGCCGCAGGCCTTTAATCCCAGCAC